>NC_053431.1:2020878-2324078 GCF_007990345.1 Gossypium hirsutum | reverse complement strand
ATTTACAGACCTTAACCCCCTAAGCAGTAGGGTAATAGGCTGAAAATTATAGATCTTGTCTCCCTGAAGTTGTAGTGGAACAGATCGAATCCAGCAAGTCTCATCTCCCTGAAGTCACAGTGGAGCAGACTGAATTTATAGATTTTAACCCCCTAAGCAGTAGGGAAACAGATCGAAGATGATGGGCTTAACCCCCTAAGCAGTAGGATAACAAGCCAAATTTACAGACCTTGAATCCCTAAGCAGTAGGGTAACAGGTTGAATGTATGGATCTAAACCCCTAAGCAGTAGGGAAACAGATCAAATGTGATGGGCCTTAAACCCCTATACAGTAGGGTAACAGGCTAGAAATTACAAATCTCTTCTCCTTAAAATGGAGCTGAAGAGGTTACAAGCCACGGCGGATCTCCTTGAAGTTTCAGCGAAGTAGATTGAGGTCACATGCCTTATCTTCATGGAGTTGCAGTGGAGCAGATCAAAGCAAACCTTACCTTCTTGAAGCTGCAGTAGAGCAGTGAAGCGGAGTGAAGCAGCAAGATTGGAATGAAGCTACCTGGAGAAAAGGAGCGCTAAACAAGTCCAGACACGATGAGATCGGGCAAAATTGGTCTTTCTTAAGTCTTTGCTCTATTCTCGTTACATGAAAACAAGCAAAGAGGGGCAGCTGTACAGCCCAATTTTGGGCCCACTAAATACCCACTACACCCTAAACTAAAATCGGACCCAATAGAAGCCCAATTTACCCAAAACACTAAACCTACCCAAACCCCAATCTAGTCTAAAAATTTAGGGTTTCAGAATTTGAAACCCTAAATCACTTATCCCACCGCCCCAGTCACATCTCTTGCAAGTGGCCTCTGCTCCACCACCGTTTGCCTGCAGCAATAAAAGAAGAAGAGACAGATTAGTCAAAAAGAGCAAGTTGTAAAGAATTGGCTATAAAAGGCCAAGTTCAAAACCATTGTAACTCTCTCGGTAACTTGATATATACCAACAAAGCATTCAATTTTTTTAAACAAAGAAACCCTAGCAATATCAAACAACAAAATTAGTCCAACTAGAGAATAGACATCTAATAACCGAAGGTGATTCATCCTAATCTTCTTGCTTTTTCTTTCTTTTTCACTTATTTTACTCACATATATATATACGCTTTAAAAACAAAAATAAAATAAAAATTCCTTACCTTTTTCGATCTCCAGCCACCGTGCACGGTGGCCAGCACGGCAGTGACCGGCCTGTACTTCACCGGCTTCTGGGCTGGCAGACCGAGAGAGAGATAGAGAGGAGTTTAGGAGTTTTTTTAGGGGAGAGAAGAAATAAAAATAAAAATAAAAATAAATGGGTTATATAGGCCGGCAAAACGCGCCGTTTTGCCTGGCCATTTTAAACAAAAAACGGTGCCGTTTTAAGCGTCGACCCAAACCCGGCCCGCTCCACAGAAGGATCCGCGTGTTTTTGACATTTGGGACAATTGCGCATGCAGTCCCTCCGCAATCTTTTTGGTTTTAATCAGGTCTTTTCATGTTTTTTAATTTGGTCCCGTAATTTTAATTCTGTTTCAATTTAATCCCCTGACTGCTTGAAGGAGAGACATCTGAACGGCGTCGTTTGATAAAATTGGACTATTTACTCTTTCGGTCCCTCCTGTTTGCTCGCGCGTTCGAATCAGTCCCCTTCCCCTTTGATGATTTTTAAATTCGCCACAAAATTCCGTTTTTAATTCGATTTCATCCCTTTTCTTTTACTTTTCCATATTATTCTAATTTAATTTTAATAGTATTTACAATATTATATTTTATTATTGTTGTATATTTATTAACAGCTCATCATTATCTTTTTATTTAATACTTATATGTATATTTGTTATAAAATATTATTAATAGTTTTATTATTAATATTCTTATTAATACACATGTATGTTAATATTATGACTATATTTTTTCATATGTAAACGTATATATATATTATGTATATTTCTCCTTTTTTTAATACTATATATATTCTTTTTATACATTACATATAATATCTAAATATATATTATGCACATACTCGTAATATCACCATATATTTATTTTTAATATATATGTATATATATATTTTTATGTAATACCTTTAATAATTATTTTCTAACATTATCTTTTACTACACATGTGAATCGTATATACATCCTCTTAATATTGTATTTTTCTATATGTTACGTGTATATTTTTAACTATATTATGTATTACTATATCTGCATAGCATTATTATTATTCCTAATATAAATATTATATATACATCTTTTAACATCATATAAATATATATATTTTTTAATATATCATATTATTGTTATGTCTATTTTATACATGTATATATACTCTTTATATAGTATTTTTTTTATCATATATTATTGTACTTAATATTTTCACTTGCTTATTACTTTATTTTAATGTTATTATTTATATCATTATTATTCCTACATTTTCACCTATTACCTTTTAAATACACTTATTTTATTCTTCCCTCACCCACATCATATATTATTTATTTATACACGTACGTATATACACTTTCATACATCATTTCTAAAGCATTACCTGTATTATTACTATTAATATTATTATTACCGTTTCTATATTATCGTTCTTTAGTTTTACATAATAATTGTTTATTATGAGTTCCTTTTAATTTTGAACATCTCCTGCTTTATTCATTATTTTATTATTTTCTTTTTTATTCGTTTTATTCGTTTATCTTTACTCATATCGTTATTATTGTTTTCGTTATCATTTTATTCTACCATTATTTATTTATTTATTCATTTATTTATTTGCTTGCGTGTTTGATTATTTCATTTTCCTCACGCATGTGTTTACGTTTGCTTAGCCTCATTACTGTATCATCTTTTATAACTGTTCGTATTATCGTTTTTGACACTACCACACCTATCATTGTGTCATCATACATAGCAATTCTATAATTTGCTTTTATGCTAAATTATGTTATATTTCCCACTCAATCTGTTAATGCAATTCTTTCACAAAGTAGCAATATTCCGCATTAGGTGATTCGAGATAATCGTGCCCTA
Source organism: Gossypium hirsutum (assembly GCF_007990345.1). Classification (NCBI taxonomy): domain Eukaryota; kingdom Viridiplantae; phylum Streptophyta; class Magnoliopsida; order Malvales; family Malvaceae; genus Gossypium; species Gossypium hirsutum. The sequence continues at coordinate 2,321,008 of NC_053431.1, read as the reverse complement.
AGTTACTGGGCCTCGACTTTTCTCATTCAATCTAAATGCGAAATATTCTTTTAAATCACAACACGAGTCTAAAAAATGCTTATTTTCGGAGCTTCGAGGTGTGGTGCCCTAACTTACCGGGTATGACATTTTGATACCTCGAAATAAGATCTTTTGCAAATAAAGGTAATGTTCGGTGTTCGGATATTTGAGGAAACGTGCCCTAACTTACTGGATTTCGATTTTCCTCGTCCACCCTAACTAACCGAATATCCTTTTAAAAGAAGTTAAAATACATCGATTTTAAATAAAAGGCAAGCTCATTCTCAAAAGTTCGAGATGTCGTATCCTAACTCACTGATATGACGTATCATTGCCTCGAGACGAGAATGTCTTTAACATTTTAATGTTTATTTTACAAAAGAGGGATCGTATTTCAAAGTCTTTCAAGTTCTCAATTTTCGACAATTAAGACACTAATTAATCAACTAGGTACCAATTTTGGGCGTATCGGGGGTGCTAATCCTTCCTCGTGCGTAACCGACTCCCGAACTCATTTTCTGATTTTCGTAGACCCAAGATTATCGTTTTAGTAAACCTTAACTTTTATTAAAATGATTAATTTGAGGTGACCCGATCACACCTTATCAAAAAGGAGTGGTGGCGACTCCTCTATTCGTTTTCATTTTCAAAACTTAAGTCGATTCCCGTTTTTTCAAAAAAATGGTTACGACATACAGAACTATTTTTTTTCTATTTGATATTAATTAGAATAAGGTTTTTCGACATTTAAATAGATGTAGTCGAAACTTCTCTTGTATCATTCGTTTTTCAACATTAATGAATTTTTTCTCCTCTACGGTTTTTTCCTGAAAGGGTTTCCACGTCAAATTTATTTTTTTTATTTTTCTTTAATTTTGAAATTATCCTATTGCCATTATCAACATCTATTTTAACAAAGTTCACAAATGTTTTATTAAACAATTAAATCCAAAATCCCAGACACGACTCTATAATATTCTTTTTTCTTTGTGAAAATAGCAAAAGTGAATGGTGCACAATGTGAAGCGGAAATAGGGATTTGCGATAACAAGTGCAATTATGCGAAGCTTCAAAGAATGGGAAATGAATATGTGAGAAACTATCACCAAATGAAGTCGGAACATGCAAATGCTTGTATGAATGCGATAGCAGCACCGACAGAAACGGAAAGTCGAGGCCAGAAAATAAAAAATGCAGTGTGGGAATTGGACCGTGCAGTGTGAAATGCAATGATATTTGTTGCCGGTTTAAATCTGCATTTAAATACCCAGGGCCTCTAGAGGGGACTGGGATGTGCTTGAACATAATTGGTATACCTAGTACAAATGAATGTATTTGCTATTTTAATTGTTAGAGAGCAATGCATATTTACAGGTCCTTTGCATTGACTATTTATAATGAAATAAAAAAAATGTTTATTTATTTTCATTTATTAAGTTAAATAAAGGATTATAAACGAAAATTTAAAACTCAATTATTATACGAATTAAAATAAAAGTCTAATTGATTTGAGATTAACTGAGGCAAATGGATCACTGGTTACAGTAGAAATATAGGCATATGTTCTGTATTTGATGCGGAACTAAAGGCTATTATGGATTGTCTAGATATAACATGGAGGAGAGGGATTAAGCAAATGTTAGTGGAGAGTGCGAGTTTGACTACGGTTAATACACTTAATGGGCAAGCAAAGGGAGTCAGGTCGAGTTTGGTGCAAATTATCAGACAACATATAGTAAGGGACTGGAATATTAAGGTATTGTATGTTCCATGTTCAGCCAATATGGTTGTGGACAATATGACAGTTTTAGGCAGACATGACCCACTTGGATTGCGTATTTACAAAGGTCCACCCAAACAAATTGCTATTGGATGACTATAAGAAAGTGTTAGTGAACTCTGTTAAGGGTTGTTATGGCTAATTGTACTTAGCTTCTTCTTACCAATTTTTTTTTTTAAAATTTTTTCGATTAAAGATTCAAGTTAAGTAGACTTCCTAGGTTAGTTCTTAAGTGATAGCCAGTTTCTTCAATTTCTGATCCCTGAACTTAGATCCTTGTCATATTGTCATGTCATCTAAAATGAGTAGATATGAAACATGTTTGAATTTAGACTTATTCATGGGTTGGGTTATTAATTTAAGTCTGAAATTTGGGATAGTTTGGGCAGGAATATTAGGCTTGAAAAATAGACTTGGACAAAAAATTAGGCTCATTTAAAATATGGGTTAGACTCAAACTCGAATATTCAAAGCCGAAGCCCAACTCGATCTAGCTCATTTTTTATGTTTTTAATATATCATATTATGTTATTTTATATATATTATATAATTTACAACACATAAAAACTAAATCTATAGTAATATATAATACTATAATATAAACATTAGCAAAAGTTAAAACACCTACATATAAATTTTAATAAAAGAAAAATAAATGAAACTATTAAATATTAAATTAAAAATAATATAAATATTACATTCAAAATTCAAAAAAATAATATGGGCAGGCCTAAAATAGGTTTGGATTTGTCATTTACAAATATAGGTAGACTTGAATAAAAATTAGGCTCATATTTCCTGTCGAGCCAGGCTAGGGAATGCATAAAATGTGTTAATATCATGCTTAAACTCGACCCATGAACATGTCTAGTTGAATCCAACAAAAACTATACTAATTAAAATTAAAATGTCTATCGACCAAAATTGTAATAGACAATGTTGTGTCCAAGACTTGTGGAAACCTGCGAAATTAAATAAAGAGGGGTTTAAACTGATGATAAAAAAGAGTAAATAAGAATTAATTGACAATAAAACAAAATATAAAATAGTAATTTGATAAAAAATAGATTTAGCCAAATTAATAAAATCTCTAACCTTATGTACGACGTTAGTTTCGAAATTAATCACGGATTATAAATACTTTCTCACTCGATAATAAGTCAATTAAAGTAATTGAAGAACAACTTTAGATCACTAATCCTTTGTTGTAAATTAATTATGAGAACAATCTAACAATCAACTCTTGTCAAACGAGCAACCTTATAAGCATGTCTATGATACATAATATCAACTATCCTATCACATCAACACCGTTTTATAGCCACCTTACACCGTAAAATTTTTAATTGGTAATTTTACACTTTAGTCCTTATAATTGTTCAAATTTTCAATTAAATTATTTTTCACATTTAAGATTTCATGGCTTAGAAAATTAGAAAAAATAATTTATTTTGAAAATTAAAAAAAGTAAAATTTGGACCTTTAAATTAAAAAAAATTGACATTTTTTTAAATATATATATTTCCGTGACTTAAAAAAATAAAAAAAAAATGAGATTTTAATCTGATTTTTTTTGTGCTGGATGTCAACTTACTTAAAATAGTGAATTATAATTAAGATTATATAGAATAAAAAATCTCATTGTATAATCCAAGATTAAATGCTCCTAATTAATTTAATTATTATTATGCTAAATAAAGTTTATCTAAAATTAATTTATTATTTTTTGGTACAAACCAAAATTTATTTATAATATTGTGAAAAATATTATAGTTTATTTAATGATATTAAATACCAATTAAAGAATTAGATTTGTTGCTTAATACTAAATTCCAAACAATATTAATTTCTCACATTGGACTACTTTTTTTTGCATATATAAAAAGATATTGTATAAAAATATTTCAAATAAAATCAAAAGAAAAGAATTGAAAATTCTAAAATGATTAAATTCTTCCCCTTATTTTATAATTTTGCCATTCTTCTCATACTCAACACCTCAGGTACTGTTTTTTCTACTTTAATGATGCAATTTTATATAATGCTTTTTTTAAAATAAAAAAATTTGATTTGAAAATTTTGAATATTTACGGGTATTTTAAATTTATTAAACTATTTAAAAGTTTTTATTTAAATTATTGACGGACTGGCTATTAAATCATTGTTTGTCATTTTTTCTTTGTAAAAATAGGCAAAGTGAATGGTACACAATGTGAAGAGAAAATAGGAATTTGTGATAAGGATTATAATTCAAAATGTGAAGTTTCAAAGAATGGGAAAGGAATGTGCGAGAAATTGTCACAAAATGATGTCGGAACATGCAAATGCTTGTATGAGTGCAACGACAACGGCAACGGCAACGGAAATGTGTCTCGAAAAAATAAAAAAATGCAATGGGGGAATTGGACTATGCAGTGAGCAATGCGATGAAAGTTGTTGTGAAAGAAATTGTGCAATTAAATACCCAGGGCCTCTAGGGGGCTATGGGTTTTGCATGAATATTGTTGGTGCACCAGCTCCATATGAATGTATTTGCTATTTTAATTGTTAGAGGGCAATGCAAATTTACCATTTGTTTGCATTGACTGTTTATAATGAAATAAAATTTTTTTAGACGAATTATTCGTAATTATATGATTTTTTATGTTTATTAATTACTGGAATTGAAAATTTTAAACCAAATTATTTCAAGAATTAAAATAAATGTCAGATCCGTTTAAACTCATTAATGAAGTCAAATCAGAGACAACCATAGAATAGAATTGTAGGAAATAAGGTACTGCAAAACAAATTTGTTAGCACTGACTGAAAAGTAAATAATGAAATATGAAATTAGAAATTACTACGCCGTGGTAAATTCATTGCCTTAGAAACAAATTCATCCTAACCGGTGTAATCGTGTAATGGACGTCGTCTCCCAAAGTTAACACAGCCCTTCGATATTTGTACACCCGTATATGGAAGATGGAATATGATTGGTGTTGCTCTTCTTGGGAAATCACGGTAGGAACAATTCCCAGAAAAATTTGGAGGGGTCACGGCTGATCCCGTTTAAAATTCAGACTTCTAGACAAAATTTTCTCTAAAGAAATTAAGGAAAAAATGACAAAGTTTATAAATAAATCACAGATAGAAAGTGGAGGAGAGGAATCAGGGATAAAAAGTTTATAAAGTGATTAAGGGCGCAAGTAGTGCTTGTGGAACGTCGCCTGTCTCTTGCCCTTCGCCTGCTGCTCGTTGGGGTGGAGGGAGGTTCTGTGCGAATGTTGTTACTGCAATTGGGGTTGATGTTCCGACAAGTGCATCTCCTATCCCAACTATGACCGCGGCACTACTGTTGTCATTGTCACATCGTTATATCATCTAAAATCAATAGATAGGAAGCATGGCCGAATGGTTCAACTGTACTAAATTAATATCAATAGATAGGAAGCATGGTCGAATGATTCAACTCGAATCCCATAGAGACTGTACTAGTCAAAATTAAAATATCTATCAACCATTATTGTCAAGGGCAAAGTCGTGCACATGACTTGTGCAAACTTGCAAAAATAAAGAAAATGGGGTTTTAATTGATTAGAAAATAGTAAATAAAATTTAATTGAAAGTAAAATAGAATATAAAATAATAATTTGATATAAAATAGATTTAAAATTAATAATAGCTCCGGCCTCAACTACGACGTCAATTTTGGTTTTGGAATTAATCACGGACCATTGATACTTTTTCACTCAATAATAAGTCAATTAAAGTAATCAAAGACTAAACTCAAACCACCAATTCATACTTAGTTGTAAATTACTTATGGGAACATTCCAACAACTAACTTTTGTCAAACGAATAACCTTAAGAGTGATTGTCATACATTAATATCGATCTCTATCCTATCACATCAATACTATCCTATAGCCACCATACATCGTAATAAGCATCATTATGTGGAGCTCACCAAGGCCCCTTTATATACACTTCTAATGACCCTTTTCAAGGCTCTGTTATCCTCTCCATCTTTCTCATCTCGCTCTTCATGGTAAAACCCATCTCACTAAAGAAACATTAAGCTTTCTCACCACCTATATCGTTAGCTTTTCACCCTTTCCTAAACAAGGTGAACTAACCATCTTCGCCATCAATCAAACTTGCATCAACAAACTTCTATGATTTAATCCCTTGAAAACCTTGCGAACAAGAAAAATTTAACTCTAATTAATGAACTCATCTACGCAAATCATTTAAATTAGATTTTTTAATCCCATAGTTCCAACTAATTGCACACCCAATCAAACCACACTAATTTGTTCTTCAATTAAAATAGTATTGATAGTGTTGCGCGAAAGCGTGTAAAAGAGTAAAATTATTGTACTAAAAAATCACACTAAGTTCAATTCCCAGGAAAGAGAGGTGGATCACGAGGATCACTTAAGTACCAGGTCTTTCCTAGCCAGAATATCCCTCTATCGTATTTTAATAGCACAATAAATCACTATAATCACACTCACAAAATATGCAAAAATAAACAATAAAGAACACTAGAATTTTAACGAGGTTCAGCAAATTTTGCCTACGTCATCGGACACTACCAAATATATTTCACTCAAAAAATACAAGTGAAATTTACAAATAGGGAGAGAGAGAACAATGCCTTAAGTAGAGAATGTCAAATATGGGATAAAGAAAATGAGAAATGGTTAGGCCTATTAATAGTTGAGGTTCAATGATCAACTTGCAAAGCCCCTATACAATTAGGGACCAAAATTGCAATTATCCCATGCCAAATTTCAAACCAGATTTCGGTGCCTTAAATGTTCTGATTTTCGGTGCCAATTTTCTAACACCTATATCTTAGACTTTTCAAAGATATGGGTAACTGCTAATAATCTCCACCTTGAAGATTTGATTAGGATAATCTTATCTTTATACAATTTTTTCTGCCTTTGACAACAATACTTGATAGTGCCTTCTTCAACTATTAAACTTGTAAGATATTGATCAAGTTCAAACAATGTTCGAACTTGGTTGCTGTTACCACCTTGGTCATCATATTTGCGGGGTTATCTGCAGTCTTAATCTTCTGAAGATGAATTTTCCCTTCATCAATAATTTTTCGCACGAAATGGAATCGTACGTCGATATGCTTTGTACGTGCATGATAGACTTGATTTTTTACTAAATGAATAGCACTTTGACTATCACAATACACGTTAATATGCTCCTGAACCAATCCTAAGGTTTTAACCATACCTTGTAACCAAATAGCTTCCTTTACAGCCTTTTTTACAGCCATGTATTCGGCTTCTGTGGTTGACAATGCAACTGTAGACTGTAGTGTAGACTTCCAACTTATTGGTCCTCCAGCAAGTGTAAACACATAACCGGTGGTTGATCTTCTTTTGTCTAAATCACTAGCATAGTCAGAATTAACGTACCCAATAACACATTTACCAAGTGTATTATCCTACTTGAACAGTAATCCAACATCCACGGTCTTCTGAATATACCGTAGAATCCATTTCACAGCTTGCCAATGTCCTTTTCTAGGATTATACATATACCTGCTCACTATACTAACTGCCTGTGAAATGTCGGGTCTTGTACACACCATTGCATACATCAAGCTACCCACTGCATTAGAATACGGAACTTGCAACATGTATTCTCGTTCTGTATTCGTCGAAGGAGATAGTTGTGCAGAAAGCTTGAAATGAGAAGCCAACGGGGTACTTATAGGTTTTGTCTACTCGTTCATGCCAAATTACTGTAGTACCTTCTTCAAATACTGCTTCTGAGAAAGCTAACTCTACCATGAGCTTTATCTCTACATATTTCCATGCCAAGAATTTTCTTAGCTTCACCTAGATCTTTCATCTCAAACTTGAGATTGAGTTGAGTCTTTAATCTCTCAATCTCAACTTTGTTCCTAGATGCTATCAGCATATCATTAACATATAAGAGCAAGTATATGAAATTTCCTACTTGTAGTTTCTGAAAATACATGCAATGATCAAATTTACTTCTTGTGTTGTAACACCCAAATATCCGTGTCGATTACTAGAGTAGGTTCATAAAACATAACATGCTCAACTTTTCAGTAGAACACTTAAGATACTAAAGAAAATTGAAAAGTGAAATCTTAAAATTTACGAATAACATTACCCGATTAAAACCCTTCTATTCATTTTATGATTTATCCCCTATTGACCGAGTGCACATACATAATATATATAATTCAATCATATCACAAATATGAAGTTCTAAATCAAGATTTATAACCAAAACATTTTCAAATTCATACATAGAACTTTAGCCATATTCGTATGGCTTTATATACAATTATATCAAAATAGCTAACCTCCCAAAATTACTATCCTATACATGCCATAATGTCTACTAAAGTTTCAAACAAAAGTACCAAAAAGGTTGACAAAAGTTGCGATGACTTCGTGATGGTTCCCAAGCTTCCCTCGAATAAAATGATCTATACCAAAGCGAAAAACACACCGAGTGAGTTATTAACTCAGTAAGTCCTAAGAAAATTTCAATACTATAATAATTCAATTATCTACAAACTAAATAATTAACTCAATACTATTCGAACTTAGCCATGATATCATAAGGAAATATATTATGTCACAAACGTACCCTATGCATTTGGTACATACTTACCTGAATACACCATATACTCCTACTCTAAATATTCACAATTAAAATACCATGGCAATGTCATATACAACCATTGACGTATATATATATATGTATATATATAATATACAAAGCCTAAAATTTAAAGCATAAACCAAGCCACTCCATCTATCAATCAAATCTCCAATTTAATGTTTAGTTGCATTCTTAATTGCCACAAATAATACTCCATAATCAACATTTCACACTTAGTGCTCGATTTGAAAGTCCGCACACACAGTGCTTTTACTTATTCACACACATAGTGCCACATAGCTTCGCACACATAGTGCTGTATTTTCTTATCTTTAATCATCATATTATCATAGATTGATCAATAATTTCACATTCGATTCCCAAGAACATATATATACTATGATATCTTATCTAACTTAATTTGTCTCATCTATGCTCAAAGTTAGCTATAACTTGATTACCTAAGGACTTACCTTTTTAATCGGATGCCAACTCCGATCGGCTACTCCATCACTCTTGCTTTCCCTTTTTCCGAACTTGGCTCCCTTTGATCTTGAGCTCCAACTCCAACTAAGCAAATAAAATAACTAAATCATCGTAACCCCAATTTATACTTCTTCCTCATAGACACACACACACAATGATTCGGTATTTGCTCATACATAATTTAAAATTTAAATCTTTAAACTTAATGTATATCCAACATACTTCTCATATATTCCTATAATTCAATACATTATAAGATCAATTTCGGCAATTCACATTTCCAAATTTTATTAGCTAAGTTCATTTTCGGTTAGTGCTCTTATAAAATCTATCAAGCTCGTATTCCTCTAATTTCATGAGTTCAACGTCTTAGTGCCCATAGTAACTACTCAAATAAATTTCGAATACATAAATTAAGTCACCCCAAACTATCTTGATTTAAAATCGACAAACATACATATGTCAAACTATTTTAACCAAATTTTACTTATCACTTATACTAAAATATGCACTTAACTTACTATGTTTACATCATGCCTTACACTCCCAAAACATAAGACATCAATCTATTTCCTTCTTCCATGTCTCAGTCAACTACTCATTTTACCTCATAATCTTGAATTTTGCATTTTAACGTATCTATCATGACTTATTCGGCTTACATTGAACCATTACTCATACAATAAAATAGCAAACAAAATGAATATTCCATTCAAATCCTCATATGGCCAAATACACAATGTACTACCCAACTAATAATTCAACAAGTTCAACCTCATTCTCTCATCTACATATTCAAAACAACATGAAAACAACCTCCAATTCTACTACATTGATATACGGCTTAGTGCCCAAACTACCATAGAACTTTGATTTCTTTTTTTTTTGACATGGCCAAGAGATGCATTTACAATTAACTTAAACATTTAAAGGAAAAATTCCAAAAATAACTTCAAATCTTACCTCCAACTAGCCAAGAAGGTGCCGAATTGCCCTAATGAATTTTTTTTTCTTTCCCTTTTGTTTCGGTTTGGAACCAGGAAGAAGATGAACACTTTTCTTTTCTTTTATTCATCTTTTTATTTTTTTATTCATTATGATTTGAATATTTTATTCTTTTGCCAATTTAATATACAAATTAATTTAAATTTGTGGAAGGGCATCATTACTTGGCGGGCCACTTAGTGCAAAAATGGGCATGCAAATCCATGCTTTCTCACCTTATTGTTATTTAATCCTTACAATTTACCTATCATCTTTTCTAAATTTCTTAACTAAGTCCTTTCAAGAAAATTCACATTCCTAAGGCTAATTTTAAGCATTTAATTTTTTTTTCACACATACACTATCACACATAAATATATGCAATTAAAACAAAAATAAATTTTTGTGACTCGGTTTTGTGGTCCCGAAACCACATTTCGACTAGGGTCTAATTAGGGCCGTCACAACTCTTCCCCACATAAGGAATTTTCGTCCCTAAAAATCTTACCAGCGAATAAGTTAGGATATCGATCCTTCATAGTGTCTTCAAGTTCCCAAGTAGCTTCTTCGACCCCATGTTTAAGCCACAGTATCTTTACTAATGAGATTTTCTTATTTCGTAGTTCTTTTACTTCACGAGCCAAAATACGAACCGGTTCTTCTTCGTAACTCAAATCAGATTGAATCTCAACCTCTGATGGATTAATTACGTGCGATGGATCGGATCTATAATGTCGAAGCATCGAAACATGAAAAACGTTGTGAATCTTTTCAAGTTCAGGGGGTAAAATCAATCTATATGCGACCTGCCCAATTCGTTCGGATATTTCATACGGCCCGATGAATCTCGGACTCAATTTTCCCTTATGGCCAAATCTGAGCACCTTTTTCCAAGGTGAAACTTTAAGAAACACTTTGTCTCCAACCTGATATTCAATGTCTTTTCTTTTTAAATCCGCATACGACTTCTGACGATCCGAAGCTGCTTTCAGACTTTCAGGGATCACTTTTACTTTCTGTTCAGCATCTTTAATCAAATCAACCCCGAAGATTTTAATTTCACTAAGTTCGGTCCAAAACAACGGTGTACGGTATTTACGACCGTACAAAGCCTCGTAAGGTGCCATATTAATGCTTGCTTGAAAACTATTGTTGTAAGCGAATTCAATCAAAGGCAAATACCTTTCCCATGAACCACAAAACTCTAGGATACAACATCTCAACATATCCTCGAGTATCTGAATTATCTGCTCAGATTGACCATCAGTTTGGGGATGAAAAGCGGTGCTAAAATACAACTTGGTACTCAATGCTTCTTGCAATTTCTTCCAAAATCGCGACGTAAATCTCGGATCTCTATCCGACACAATAGAAATAGGTACTCCATGTAATCGAACAATCTGGGAGACATATAATTCTGCCAATTTATCGAGCGAGAAATCTGTACGGACAGGGATAAAATGAGTAGACTTCGTCAATCTATCAACAATAACCCAGATTGAGTCTTTCTTACTCTGTGTCAACGGTAAACCAGATACAAAGTCCATCGTTACTCGATCCCATTTCCATTCAGGTATCATGATTGGCTGAAGTAATCCTGAAGGCACTTGATGTTCTGCTTTCACTTGTTGACATATTAAACACCTTGAAACAAAGTCAGACATGTCTCGTTTCATACCAGGCCACCAAAATTGACGTTTCAGATCGTTGTACATTTTTGTACTACCCGGGTGGACTGACATTCGACTACTATGAGCCTCGCTTAAAATCATCGAAATAAGTTCTGAATTTCTTGGAACACATAATCAACTCTTGGACGTCAAACAATCATTGTCGTCAATCTGAAACTCTGATTCCACATTTGAAACACATTCAGCTTGTTTAGCAACCAATTCATCGTCGACTTTCTGGGATTCAAGTATCTGATGAATCAATAATGGTTTGGCCTTTAATTCTGCTACTAACACATTATCGGATGAAACAGACAGGTGAACATTCATCGCTCTCAAAGCAAACAGCGATTTACGACTTAAAGCATCGGCAACCCCGTTAGCCTTTCCTAGGTGATAATCAATGACGAGTTCATAATCTTTCAACAACTCAAGCCAACGTCTTTGTCGCAGATTCAAATCTCTTTGGGTCATCAAATATTTGAGACTTTTGTGATCAGTATAAACATGGCATTTCTCTCCAAATATATAATGACGCCAAATTTTAAGAGCAAACACAATCGCAGCTAGCTCGATATCATGAGTTGGATAATTTTTCTCGTGAGGCTTTAATTGTCTCGAAGCATATGCAACAACTCTACCCTCCTGCATCAGTACACAACCCAAACTATTTAAAGAAGCATCACTGTAAATGACAAACTCTTTACCGGATTCGGGCTGTACTAGCACTGGAGCTTCAGTTAAATAGGTTTTCAATTGATCGAAACTTTTCTGACATTTTTCTGACCATTCAACCTTAACATCTTTTTGAAGTAGTTTCGTCATTGGTGTGGCTATCATCGAGAAACCCTTTACAAACCGTCTGTAATAACCAGCAAGTCCCAAAAAGCTCCGAACTTCAGTAATATTTCTCGGAGGCTTCCAATCGAGTATGGCTGAAATTTTGATCGAATCAACTTGAATACCCGATGCAGATACCACATGTCCCAAAAAGCTAACTTCTCTCAACCAGAACTCAGATTTACTGAACTTAGCATATAACTACTTATCCTGTAAAATCTGCAATACTAATCTCAGGTGCTCGGCATGTTCGATTTCATCTCGCGAATAGACCAAAATGTCGTCAATAAACACAAATACGAACCGGTCCAAATATTGTCTGAAGATTCGATTCATCAAGTCCATAAATACCGCAGGGGCATTAGTGAGCCCAAACGGCATCACTAAGAACTCGTAGTGACCATATCTCGTTCTGAAAGCAGTTTTAGGTATATCTGAGTCTCGGACTCGCAACTGATAATAACCCAATCTCAAATCTATCTTTGAAAACACTAAGGCTCCCTTCAGCTGATCAAACAAATCATCAATACGCGGTAATGGATATTTGTTCTTTATTGTCACTTATTCAATTGACGATAGTCGATGCACATTCTCATGGTTCCGTCTTTCTTTTTCACAAACAATACTAGTGCACCCCACGGTGATAAACTCAGTAGAGCGAAACCTCTATCCGTTAACTCTTGCAACTGAGTTTTCAATTCTTTCAATTCTGTTGGTGCCATACGGTACGGAGCTATCGAAATTGGTGTAGTCCCAGGTACAAGTTCGATGCCGAATTCTACCTCTCGAACAGGTGGTAATCCCGGTAATTCCTCAAAAAAAACATCTGAATACTCACAAACCACTGGCACTGATTCAAGTTTCTTTTCTGACTCTTTGCTATCAAGTACGTATGCAAGATATGCTTCACACCCCTTTTTCACATATTTCTGAGCCAACATCGAGGATATTATTGCTGGCAATCCGTTCAGGTCAGTAGACTCAACTCGGATTATCTCATTATTTGCACATTTCAAATCAATGGTCTTTCTTTTGCAATTTACAACTGCATCATGTACAGTAAAATAATCTATACCGAGAATAACATCAAATTCATCAAACGACAAAAGCATCAAATCGGCTGGAAAATAGGAACCTCGGATTATTAGGGGGCATTTCTTACACACCTTGTCGACAAGCACATATCGATCCAAGGGATTCGACACTCGAATTACGAACTCAGTAGACTCAACAGGTAGAGTCTTACTGGACGCTAATGTTTCACATACGTAAGAATGAGTTGAACCAGGATCAATTAAAGCAAGCACACTAGTACTATAGAGAGTAAATGTACCAGTGATAACGTCAGGGGAGGATGCCTCCTCTCGTGCACGGATGGCATAAGCTCTGGAGGGGGTACGAGTCTCAGATCGAATAGTCATATCAGTAGTCCCTCTCTGATTACCACCCCTGCCTCCTGCATTTCTCGGTGGTCTACCTCTAGTTGTTGTACCACTCGACCTCCCACCTTGCAGTTTATTTTTATCGTCAGATTCCGTGCAATCTCGAACGAAATGATCCCGCGAACCGCATCTATAACAGGCTCTGTTAATAGATTTACCCCAACATTCACCTACATGTCGTCTTCCACACTGTGGACATTTGGGTTTTTTTGGCCGATTGTTGCCAACACTAACAACTGAAGTAGCTCGAGAGTCCGTTGATGGTCGCTCTTTAATAGAATTTCCTGCAGTCGTCTTTGATCTATTAGTATCGTCTTTGAACTTCTTTGCAGCCGAGAAAGAAGTTTTACCCATCGATCTTTTGCGAAAATCTCTAGCTTCAGTTTCAGCTTTCTTTTTCTCCTTTCCAAGCTCTTCAGCCTTACAAGCTCGTTCAACCAGTGTTACAAATTCTTTTAGTTCTAAAATACCCACCAGTAGCTTTAAATCTTCATTCAATCCCTCTTCAAATATTTTACACATGGTAACTTCATCAGCTACACACTCCTGAGCATATCGACTGAGCCTTACAAACTCACGTTCATATTCGGATACCGTCAAATGGCCTTTTTTAAGCTCCAAAAATTCTTTGCGCTTTTGATCAATGAATCATTGACTGATATACTTTTTACGAAACTCCATCTAGAAGAAGTCCCAAGTAACTCGTTCCTTTGGAATAATCGAAATCAAGGTTCCCCACCAATAGTAGGCGTAATAAGGATATGGCACACTTTAGACACTCATCGGGTGTACAAGATAGCTCATCAAAAACACGGATGGTATTATCAAAGCCAAAACTCAGCCCTTTCAGCGTCATCAATAGCGGTGGCTCGAAATTCCTCGGCCCTGCACTTTCTAATCAAATCAACAGGAGGTTTACTCAGCCTCATAGGGTCAGTAGTTGCTGGTATTATAGGCACCGGAGAAGGATTATTCAAATTCGGGAATTGTTGAGTAGCCGAGTTTGTTCGGGCATACTGTGCAACCCACTCATTCATTATGGTAAAGAAGGCTTGTTTAGCCCCATCATCTTGATTACTCGCAGATGGTTGAGGTTCAACAGGCGCTGTCCCTTGCGTGGGAGCAGGCGCTACACTCTCAACGTCATCCGCTAGGGCTCTCTTTGGAGTGGATTCCATTTACTAATCAAACAACAATTTCAACCGTCAGAAGTCATCACACTATCATATCCTAGCATTATGGCATGTATAGCTAGACTCATACGCGCTACGGTAGTCCTAGAATCGACTAAACTGTGGCTCTGATACCAATAAAATGTAACACCCAAATATCCGTGTCGATTACTAGAGTAGGTTCATAAAACATAACATGCTCAACTTTTCAATAGAACACTTGAGATACAAAAGAAAATTGAAAAGTGAAATCTTAAAATTTACGAATAACATTACCCGATTAAAACCCTTCTATTCATTTTATGATTTATCCCCTATTGACCGAGTGCACATACATAATATATATAATTCAATCATATCACAAATATGAAGTTCTAAATCAAGATTTATAACCAAAACATTTTCAAATTCATACATAGAACTTTAGCCATATTCGTATGGCTTTATATACAATTATATCAAAATAGCTAACCTCCCAAAATTACTATCCTATACATGCCATAATGTCTACTAAAGTTTCAAACAAAAGTACCAAAAAGGTTGACAAAAGTTGCGATGACTTCGTGATGGTTCCCAAGCTTCCCTCGAATAAAATGATCTATACCAAAGCGAAAAACACACCGAGTGAGTTATTAACTCAGTAAGTCCTAAGAAAATTTCAATACTATAATAATTCAATTATCTACAAACTAAATAATTAACTCAATACTATTCGAACTTAGCCATGATATCATAAGGAAATATATTATGTCACAAACGTACCCTATGTATTTGGTACATACTTATCTGAATACACCATATACTCCTACTCTAAATATTCACAATTAAAATACCATGGCAATGTCATATACAACCATTGACGTATATATATATATGTATATATAATATACAAAGCCTAAAATTTAAAGCATAAACCAAGCCACTCCATCTATCAATCAAATCTCCAATTTAATGTTTAGTTGCATTCTTAATTGCCACAAATAATACTCCATAATCAACATTTCACACTTAGTGCTCGATTTGAAAGTCCGCACACACAGTGCTTTTACTTATTCACACACATAGTGCCACATAGCTTCGCACACATAGTGCTGTATTTTCTTATCTTTAATCATCATATTATCATAGATTGATCAATAATTTCACATTCGATTCCCAAGAACATATATATACTATGATATCTTATCTAACTTAATTTGTCTCATCTATGCTCAAAGTTAACTATAACTTGATTACCTAAAAACTTACCTTTTTAATCGGATGACAACTCCGATCGGCTACTCCATCACTCTTGCTTTCCCTTTTTCCGAACTTGGCTCCCTTTGATCTTGAGCTCCAACTCCAACTAAGCAAATAAAATAACTAAATCATCGTAACCCCAATTTATACTTCTTCCTCATAGACACACACACACAAAGATTCGGTATTTGCTCATACATAATTTAAAATTTAAATCTTTAAACTTAATGTATATCCAACATGCTTCTCATATATTCCTATAATTCAATACATTATAAGATCAATTTCGGCAATTCACATTTCCAAATTTTATTAGCTAAGTTCATTTTCGGTTAGTGCTCTTTTAAAATCTATCAAGCTCGTATTCCTCTAATTTCATGAGTTCAACGTCTTAGTGCCCATAGTAACTACTCAAATAGATTTCGAGTACATAAATTAAGTCACCCCAAACTATCTTGATTTAAAATCTACAAACATACATATGTCAAACTATTTTAACCAAATTTTACTTATCACTTATACTAAAATATGCACTTAACTTACTATGTTTACATCATGCCTTGCACTCCCAAAACATAAGACATCAATCTATTTCCTTCTTCCATGTCTCAGTCAACTACTCATTTTACCTCATAATCTTGAATTTTACATTTTAACGTATCTATCATGACTTATTCGGCTTACATTGAACCATTACTCATACAAGAAAATAGCAAACAAAATGAATATTCCATTCAAATCCTCATATGGCCGAATACACAATGTACTACCCAACTATTAATTCAACAAGTTCAACCTCATTCTCTCATCTACATATTCAAAACAACCTGAAAACAACCTCCAATTCTACTACATTGATATACGGCTTAGTGCCCAAACTACCATAGAACTTTGATTTCTTTTTTTTTTTTGACATGGCCAAGAGATGCATTTACAATTAACTTAAACATTTAAAGGAAAAATTCCAAAAATAACTTCAAATCTTACCTCCAACTAGCTAAGAAGGTGCCGAATTGCCCTAATGAAAATTTTTTTTCTTTCCCTTTTGTTTCGGTTTGGAACCAGGAAGAAGATGAACACTTTTCTTTTCTTTTATTCATCTTTTTATTTTTTTATTCATTATGATTTGAATATTTTATTCCTTTGCCAATTTAATATACAAATTAATTTAAATTAGTGGAAGGGCATCATTACTTGGTTGGCCACTTAGTGCAAAAATGGGCATTTTGACATGCAAATCCATGCTTTCTCACCTTATTGTTATTTAATCCTTACAATTTACCTATCATCTTTTCTAAATTTCTCAACTAAGTCCTTTCAAGAAAATTCACATTCCTAAGGCTAATTTTAAGCATTTAATTTTTTTTTCACACAGACACTATCACACATAAATATATGCAATTAAAACAAAAATAAATTTTTGTGACTCGGTTCTGTGGTCCCGAAACCACATTCCGACTAGGGTCTAATTAGGATCGTCACATGCGTACCTTTGCCCTTTCATGAACTGATCAAATCACTTGTACCACTGCCTTAGAGATTGTTTCAATCCATAAAGCGAATTTGTCAGTTTGCAAACTTAATTTTCTTTATCAGCAACCTTGAATCCATCTGGCTGAGTCATATAGATTTCCTCTTCCAAATCACCATGTAAAAAAGCGGTCTTCACATCAAGTTAAACTAGTTCAAGGTCATATTGTGCAACCAAGGCTAGCGAAATCTGAATAGACAAATGCTTCACAACTGGAGAAAACACTTCATTGTAGTCTATTCCTTATTTTTGATTGTAACCCGTTGCTACCAATCTAGCCTTGTATCGAATTTCATTTTTACCAGGAAATCATTCCTTCTTTGCATATACCCATTTACATCCAATTGCCTTCTTTCCCTTGGGCAGTGTCACCAACTCCCAGGTCCTATTTTTATGAAGAGACTGCATGTCTTTCATTCATGGCTTGCTTCCACCTTACACCATTAGTGCTACTTATTGCTTCTGTATAAGTAGACGAAACATCATCATCTACAATTAGAAATGTATAGGCCACTATATCATCAAAGAGAGTAGGCTTACGAATCTCTCTTCTTTGCCTCCTATATGCAATTGAATCTTGTTGCTGTAGAGGTTATTAGGTCGGAACTTCTTCATCATTTGTCCCTCCAATATTAGCTGGATCATCATTAACCTTTTCAAGCTCCACCTGCTGCAAAGTACTACTAGTTTTGTCATCCTTTTATGAATCCTCGTACTTTAACATGGTTGATTCATCAAAAGTCACATCTCTACTGAAAACAATCTTCCTTGTATCAAGACACCAGAGACGGTATCCTTTTACTCCACCAGTTATACCCAAGAATAATTTTTTCTTTGCTCTTGGGTCTAACTTAGATTCTTTTACGTGATAATATGCAGTAGACCCAAAAACATGTAAATAATCATAATTAGTAGCAGATTTACCAGTCTACATCTCCATAGGAGTTTTTCCATTTATTACAGCTGATGGCAAATGGTTAATTAGATGGCATGCATATGTAACTGCCTTAGTCCAAAATTCCTTGCCCAATCCAGCATTGGACAACGTACATTGAACTTTCTCCAATATAGTCCGGTTCGTATGTTCTGCTACCCCATTCTGCTGTGGTGTATCCCGAACAGTGAAGTGTCACACAATGCCCTCATCTTGACATAATTGTAGAAATAGGTCATTTTTGTACTCAGTACCATTGTCTGATCGAAGTCGTTTGACCTTTCTACCAGTCTGAGTCTCCACCATCTTCTTCTATTTTAGAAATGCATCCAATACTTCATTTTTTCTTTTCATTAGATACACCTATACTTTTCTTGAATAATCATCAACAAAAGTAACAAAATAGTGCATACCTCCCAAAGAAGCCACTTTGGTAAGTCCCCACGCATCACTGTGAACGTTGTCCAGAATTCCTTTCGTATTGTGAATTGCTGAACCAAATTTTACCCTCATCTACTTGCCCAGAACACAATGTTCACAAAATTCCAATTTGAAAGAATTTGCACCTTTAAACAAGCCTTGCTTCGCCAAAAGTCTGCAAAGTTTTTTCACCAGCATGTCCCAATCGCATATGCCATAACTTGGTAGCCTCTGAATTTGCATCTTTCGCAGAAACTGTTAATGTTGATCTAATAACTGTACTTCTATTTAAATAGTACAAGTTATTTCTTCTTGTGCCTTTCATCACTATCAATTCCCCAGCTACTACCTTTAGTAATCCATCTCTCAAAGTGATTGTGAGCCCTTTAGATTCTAGGGCACCTAATGAGATTAGATTTTTCTTCAAGCTAGGTACGTAGCGAACATCTGTCAAGACTTGGATTGAGTCGTCGTGATTCTTCAATTGGATTATACCTACTCCCATTGTCTTACAAGCATTGTCATTGCCCATAAAAACAATTTCACCTTCTAGTTCTTTAAGACTAGAAAACCAGTCCTTATTAGGACACATATGATAAGTACATCCTGAATCCAAAATCTACTCATCTGTATGACATGTCATTACCATGCCAACCAAGCTAAAGTCTGACTCCTCATCATGCTCCGCTACACATGCATCAGAAATAGCCTTGCCCTTTTGTAACTTAGGACACTTCTTTTTCCAATGCCCTACTCACGACAAAAAGCACATTCATCTTTGGCGAGTCTCCCTTTGGACTTGCCCCTTCTACCAGGTTTGTTGCTGTATGAACGATTTCTTACTGTTAAAACTTCTGCAATTGTATCTCTGTGATCTCTTTTATCTTTCTTTCGAGTCTCATATCTATACAATGCACTACAGACTGCATCAAATGTGATCGTGTCATTCCCATGAAGTAATGTGGTGGTAAGATGATCATATTCATCAGGAAGGGAATTCAACAACAATAAGGCCTTGTCTTCATCTTCAAATTTCTCATCCAAATTTAGCAAGTCTGCTAAAATTTTATTGAATGAGTTCACATGGTCATTCATCGACATACCGGGAGCATACGTGAATCGATAAAGTTTCTTTTTCATATAAAGCCTATTTTTAAGACTTTTAGTTAGAAACTTCTCTTCCAGTGTATCTTATAACTTCTTCACTGATGTCTCCCTCATGACAGAGTACTTCTGTTCTTTGGCCAAACATAGGCGGATTGTACCACACGCCTGTCTATTGATCTTGGCCCACTCCTTGCCATCCATCTTATCAAGTTTTTCTTCAAAAGCTATATCCAGCTCTTGCTGACATAAGACATCCATGATCTCACATTGCCACATACCAAAATTATTGGTACCATCAAATTTCTCTACTTCTAATTTTGCATTGGTCACAGTAGTGCTTGCTGATGACGATGCCTCTGTCATTTTTCTCCTCAATCCCAACTATTGTATACGTGAGTAGCATCGTATACGTGAATAGTACCATAAACAGTCATATTCCTCAAGTACGAATCTAGCTTTGATACCAATTGTTGAGTAGAAGTGTGTAAAAGAGTAAAATTATTGTACTGAAAAATCACACTAAGTTCAATTCCCAAGAAAGAGAGGTAGATCACGAGGATCACTTAAGTACCAGGTCTTTCCTAGCCAGAATATCCCTATATCGTAATTTAATAGCACAATAAATCACTATAATCACACTCACAAAATATGCAAAAATAAACAATAAAGAACACTAGAATTTTAACAAGGTTCAGTAAATTTTGCCTACGTCTTCGAGCACTATCAAATATATTTCACTCCAAAAATACAAGTGAAATTTAAAAATAGGGAGAGAGAGAATAATGCCTTAAGTAGAGAATGAAAAATATGGGATAAAGAAAATGAGAAATGGTTAGGCCTATTTATAGTTGAGGTTTAGGGATCAACTTGCAAAGTCCCTATACAAGTAGGGACCAAAATTGTAATTATCCCATGCCAAATTTCAAACCAAATTTCTATGCCTTAAATGTTCTGATTTTCGGTGTCAATTTTCTGACACCTATATCTTTGACTTTTCAAAAATATGGGTAGCTGCTAATAGATAGCTCGAAAGATCAACTCAAAATCACCAAAAAGAGGGTGAATTGGCTTTTAAGAAAATTTGTGGAAGCAACGAAAGAATGTGCAACAATCAACACAACAATTTATAGTGATTCAGCCTCAATTGCCTACTCCACTACCTTAGCTTTCTACAATTAAGGATTTTCCCTAATTCACTAATTTGACAACCTTTGAAGATAAGATTTAACTGTACAATGTCCCTTAAGATTTCTAGCCAAAATCTTAAGACTGCAACTCCCTTAAAGTTTTTACTCAAACCTTAAAACTCAACCCTCTTAAAGAGGATAACAAATAGGAAACTAAAAAGTAATACTTGAAAGATTGATGTGTTTGTCAATTAAGTACAAATACAAAGAATAACACTTGAGCTGAATGAATACAATTAAAGTTCACAAGTGTTTACAAGAAGAATATGAAAGAATTAAGCACTAAGGTTGTTCTGATTAATTTTGAAGTTTGATTATCTCTCTCCTTGTTGTAGGACCTTTGGAACATGGTATTTATACCCTCTAATACATTTCTAACTATGGGGTTATTATGAAAGTTAATAGAGCCACTAGGGATGAAAACAACTAGAGCATTAAATTCACCTGCAACAAAATGTATCAATACTATTAGCATATAATGTCTGATTTAGTGACCGTTGAAATTAATTTACAACAATACCAAAGACAAAATCGATACTTGGTAAAAGGTATCGATACTTTTTGTGTAAATTGAAAATAGAATATCAATTCGGTATCGATTTTAGAATGGGTATCGATATTTTGAAAACTACCGATACTTGGCCAAAAGGTATCGATACTTTTTGGCTTGGAGCAATACTAACTTGTTTTAAAACAATTTTAACTTGATTGTAAATGTTTAACTCAATTGAAATCATTTTAACTTGATTTTATCATTTTGCCAATTTTGTTCTAACTTTAATTTTTATTCAAAAATATTTTAATTTGTTATATCAAAACAAATTATCAAATAAAGCTTAATTTAACAAATATGACAACCGAAGAAAAAGTGAATACCAAGATGAGAAAGGAATCGAATAAATTTTTCATTTTTTTTATATTATGCATGTCCATTTTATGATTCATGTTCAGGGTTCGTGGTTGTCCCTCCTAATAATGTTGCCTCCCAGATTAAAATCCACGTTCTTTCCTTGGGAGTACAATGTGTTATCACCGCACACAACCACTTATTGGTAAATTTTTTATTTATCAAACACACATTGATTTAAAAAACAAAAAGAAAATCTTAACCTAATTTTTATTTTAATTTTTTCTTGATGTCAACTTACTTAAAATAGTGAATTATAATTAAGATTATATAGAATAAAAAATCTCATTGTATAATCCGATATTAAATGCTCCTAATTAATTTAATTATTATTATGCTAAATAAAGTTTATCCAAAATTAATTTATTATTATTTTTGGTATAATTTATAATATTTTTAGTAAAGAATTATTTCCTTAAATGATATTTTAAGTACCAATTAAAGAATTAGATTTATTGCTTAAAACTAAATTCTAAATAATATTAATTTCTCACATTCAACCACTTTTTTTGCATATATAAAAAGGATATTCTACCAAATTTTCTCAAATCAAAATAATTGAAAATTCTAAGAAGATGTTTAAATTCTTCCCTCTATTTTATATTTTTGCCATTCTTCTCATAACCACCACCTCAGGTATTATTATTATTATTATTATTATTATTATTATTATTATTATTATTATTATTATTATTATGGTAAACAACACCTAGGGCAAAGTTAAAATTTTTTTTTGGGTAGAATTGTATTGTATAATTTTATGAGAGCTAAAATGTAATTTCACCATTTTAATAGCTTATATCTTTATAACTTTTTAAAGAATCAAATAAAAAATTTATCATTTTAATAGCTTATATCTTTATAACTTTTTAAAGAATCAAATAAAAAATTTATCATTTTTGGGGGTCAAAGTGTACTTTTAGCATATACTAATTTAAAATTTCATAAATTTTAAAGAGTCGATTTTTCAATTTCCAATTTTAAGGGATTGGGGCCCTGTGGCCCCCTGACTACACCTAAATTACTAAACTATTATTAAGTTTACATTTTAGTCACTTAATTTTAAAAAGGTTACAAAACAATCACTAAATTATTCAAAAGTTTTTATTTAAGTTACTTGATAGTTAAATATTTAACAGACCAATGTGGCTATTAAATTATTGTTTTCTTTTTCTTTGTAAAAATAGGCAAAGTGAATGGTGCACAATGTGAAAAGGAAATTGGAGTTTGTGATGAGAATTGCAGTTCAAAATGTGAAGCTTCAAAAAATGGGAAAGGAATATGCGAGAAACCGTCATCAAATGATATCAGAACATGCAAATGCTTGTATGAATGTGACGACAATGGCGACGAAAGTTCGTCGTGGATAAATAAAAAATGCAATGTGGGAATTGGACCATGCAGTGAGCATTGCAACGATGGTTGTTGTGACAGAAATTGTGCAATTAAATACCCAGAGAAACAACAGGGGTATGGGGTGTGCTTGAATATTGCTGGAATACCTAGTTCACGTCAATGTGTTTGCTACTATAATTGTTAGAGAGCAATGCATATTTACTATTTGTTTGCATTGACTATTTATAATGAAATAAAAAAAAATGTTAGACGAATTATTCATAATTATTTTGATTTATATTTATTTATCAAATTAAATAAATGATCATAAACGGAAATTTAAAATTTGATTATTCCATAAACTAAAATAAAAGTAAACTCAATTTATTTATTTTTACGAACGAACGATTTAAAAGTTTAAAATAATTTAATAGATTTAATTAGATCTAATCATGGGTCGGGCTATTCATTCATGCCTGAGGACTTACTCGAAAAGTAGGAGGGTTTAGACAAAAATATAGGCTTGAAAATTAGGTTTGGACAAAAAAATAAGTCCTGTTTTCTAAACGGGTCGAATCTTGGGTAGGATTTTTTTTACATATCTGATCATGGTCATGTGCTTAGATGAAATCGGATAATTATCAGTGAAATTTTTTAAATTCATAAATAATATTAAAAATTAAATTATGTTTTTAGGTTTATTTTAAAAATAAGAAATAAAAAAAATTGTTACATATAACTTTATTTTTTTTTAAGATTATAACAAATTTTCAAACCATTTGAAAATTATGCCAAGTAATAATCAATATATTTAAAATTAAAATATAGAATAAAAAATTCTCATTGTATAATCCAAGATTAAATGCTCCTAACTAATTTGAAAAAAATATGCTTAATTTATATTATATAATCATGAATTAACTCAGCTTCAATTCGATTAATAGATTTACTTAAAAATTAATTTTAATAAAATAATGAATATTAATATAATATATTTTATATAAAATATTAATTATAGAAATAACTAAAAAGAGATTCAAGGGGAGATCATCATTCATCAATCAAGCAAAATCATCCTATATTAGTTTATAATATCGCGAGAAAATTTCAATTCCTTAAATGATATAAGATACCATTTAAAGAATAGATTTATTGCTCAAAAATATTAATTTCTCAAATTGGACCACTCTTTTTTGCATATATAACATCTTTTGTACCAAAACAAAACCAAATAAAATAATTAAAAATTTTAGAAAAAAATGATTAAATTCTTCTCCCTATTATATATTTTTGCCATCCTTCTCCTATTCACCTCGGGTATTATAATCATATTTTTTTTTGTCTGATTCAACTAATTCACACAAATTCATGAGTCAATCCATTGGATTGATGTACTGATCGATTTGATTCTAACAACTTTAAATGTTTTTTTTTCTTTATAAAAATAGGTAAAGTAAACGGTGCAGTATGTGAAGAAGAATTGGGGAAATGTGACGAGAATTGTGATTTTAAATGTCAAACTTCAAAGAATGGGAAAGGAATATGTGACGTTAACGGAATATGTGAATGCATGTATGAATGCGAGGGGCCGGGGACTAAAAGATGCAATGTGGGAATAGGACCATGCAGTGTGCGTTGCAGTGATGATTGTTGTGAACAAAATTGTGAATCGAAATTTTCAAGGCCTCAAGATGGACATGGTTTTTGCTTGGAGATAACTGGGATACCTGCTTCAAATCAATGTCTTTGCTATTTTAATTGTTAAACAACAATGTGTTGTCTACCATTTGCCTAGATTGACTATTTACAATGAAATAAAATTATGTAAAAAAGGTGATGGCAATGGCGACGTCGCGGATAAATAAAAAATGCAATGTGGGAATTGGATCAATGGAGTGAGCATCGCAATGGTTGTTGCAAGAGAAATTGTGCAATTAAATACCCAGAGAAACAACGGGTATGGGGTTTGCATGAATATTGCTGGTATACCTAGTTCACGCTAATGTGTTTGCTATTATAATGTTTAGAGACGTGATTGAGTCAGGAAAATTTTTTTGTCGAAATTAAATTATATATTTTTACGATAGTAAAAATACAATTTCACCATTTCAATAGTCTATATTCTGATAATTTTTAAAGGATTCAATCAAATTTTTATTATTTTTAGAGGTTCAAAGTATAATTTTATCATTACTAATTTAAAATTTAATAAATTATAAAAAGCCTAAATAATTTTTTTTTTCATTTTAAGGGGCTCGCATTGGTTAGAGAGCAATGCATATTTACCATTTGTATGCATTGAGTATTTATAATGAAATAAAACAAAATGTTAGACAAATTATTCATAATTATTTTTATTTATCAAGTTAAATAAATTATCATAAACGGAAATTTAAAATCTAATTATTACATAAACTAAAACAAAATTCGATTCAATTTATTAATGTTTATGAATAAAGTCATTTATAAATCGTTTAAAAGCTTAAATCGATTTAATAGATTTAATTAGACTTGATTATGGCCAGGCACCCACTCATGTCCAATGATCTACTCGAAAAGTTAGAGGGTTTGAGTAAAAATATAAGCTCAGAAATTGGAATTGGACAAAAAAATAAAGCTTGTTTTTTAAATGAGCTGGGTCTTGGGTAGGATTTTTTTGCTCAAGCCCGACTCGGCTGTTTTGCTCCATTTCGCTATTATATTGTTACTATTTTGTTGTTATTGTTTAGATATTGAATCATTCTTGTTTTATTGTTAAATTTGCTACTATTTTAGAGGCATTTGCTTGCTAAGTTGCAACTATCTTAGTGTTATCTAAGTATAAAGATTTTTTTAAATATATTTTCAATTTGTTGGGAAACATTTATTTTAATGTTTTTAGTGTATTTGATGCATTATATTTTAAATTTTATTTTTAGATAATAATAATCTAAAAAAATTAATATGAGTGGGCTGGGTCAGGCCAGGTTTAGCATTTTTAATCTGGATTAAGTTTAAGCAAAATTTTAGGTCATTTTTCAGGATGGATCTAGCCCGAATCTAAAAAATGGGCTTAAAATTTTACATCAACCTAGCCCGGTCATGATCAAATCTAGATTTAATTAATTCAAGCAATGAAGTTAAACCAGATAGGATGTGGAATGTTCACAAAAGTGTGCAAAGAATTAGTTATCTAAATAAATCAAATTAAATTGAATCGATTTTTATCGATTTAATTCTATTTATTCTATTAAAGATTTTGGGTTAAGTAGAGTTAGTAGGTTAGTTTTTTGTTTTAAGATGATTGTCGATTTATTCAATTTTTGATACCTGAACTTAGATCCTTGTTGCATTGTGATGCTATCTAAAATCGAATACAAGCAAGCCATAGGATAATTTATTTTAGGGTTGATATATCATTTGATACTTAAGCTTAGCTTCATTCAATTTGGTACTTGAGTATTTTTCTGTTCTATTTTGGTACTTGAATTTAGCTTCAATGTTCAGTTTGGTATGTAGACCAAATGCATCATGTGGCCTAAAGAATGGCTAACACATCTACTCTAGTACAAAAAACATAGGTACTTAATTGAGATAAAAAAAAGTTTAGGCACCAAATTGAACATCTTAACTGGGACAAGAAAGGTACAAGTATCAAATTAGAAAAACATAGGTATTAAAGTGAATATTGAAGCCAAACTTGAGTACTAAATTAAAGCAAAAAAATTCAAGTACCAAATTGAATATTGAAACTAAACTTAGATACTAAAAATCTCATTTCAGTAGTCGTATTAAACTAAAATATATTAATAATTATTTTTTATACTGATATTTTTACTTTATAATTAAATTTAGATAAAATAATTTGTGTTTATTAAACTATAATTTAAATTAAGTAGTTCGTCTGAAATTTTAAATATTTCATAATTCAATTTGTAATGCTTATTTAAAAAAAAACCCTAGTCAATAGACACATTTGGTCCTTTGTACTTTATGAAAGTTATAGATTTAATCATTGTACTTTAATTTGATCATTTTTAGTTCTTGTACTTTTCAATTTTTAAAATTTAAATTATTATCAAATGATAACTGTTAAATTCATTAAGTTAAGAGCTACTATTTCTAAAATCTGATGTGGCAAATTTCAAAAAATATAGGGACCTAGAATGATCAATTTGAGAATACGGACTAAGTCTAAAATTGTACGTATAGTACAAGACTATTAATTGAATTTAACCAAACGAATTTAACTACTACTATTTAGGTCAGAACTAAAATTTCAAAATTCGAAAAGTATGTGAACTAAAATTAAAATATACAGACTAAATCTTTAAGTTTAGTAAAATAAAGAAACTAATAAAAAAATTTAAGTGATGCATGTAAACAAAGTCTCATTGTATAATCCAAGATTAAATGCTTCTAATTAATTTGACAAAATATGCTTAATTTATTATATAATTATTTATATAATCATGAATTAACTCAGCTTTAACTCGGTTAATAAAATTACTTAAAAATTAATTCTAACAAAGTAATGAATATTAAATATAATATATTTTTAGTAGAGGGGTAAAAATACAATCTAACTCCTAATCTAGGGACCTTTATGGTACTTTTACTAAGATTCCTTTAATCATGTTCTTATATTTGGGATTTTGGATTATTGTTGGTGATTGTTTTGTTTCCTATTTTAGTTGGAACAAATCTCAAAATTACACATAAATTTTAATTTAAATACAATTTGATATATAAATTTTAATTTGGTGTAATCATATACATGAAGTTTTTATTGTGCTTCAGATGTATACATGAAATTTAATTTTGATTTAATCGTATACATTCAAAACAATGAATATATCAATTTATTTATATATTAGATAAATATAATCATTTTTTATGTAATATGTAAACGTAAAATGATTCTATAATAATAATTGTGTAAACAATTTGTGAAAATTAAATCAAACAAAAATCTTATATATATATAATTGTACACACTCAAAATTCATATATAATAATACACATTGATTCTAGGTGCGTAACTAGCCCTAAAATAAAAAAATTTTCATTTAGGCCCCTTTAAAATTTATAAAAATTTAAAATAGTAAAGATAAAATTATACTTTGGCCCCCATAAAAATGATAAAATTTTGATTTAATTATTTAAAAATTATAAAGATATAAATATTAAAATGGTGAAACTATATTTTTACTATTGTAAAAATATACAATTTAATTTTGACCCCCTAAAAATTTTTCTAGCTTCGCCCTTGATTAATTCAAAGTTTATATATAATTTTAAAATCTATTCCTCTCTAAATCAATTTTTAAATTGTGTAAAGGGTAAATCGATGTAGATCGTAGTTAACTATAATGGCATTTCTCCTAGACTAATGCTAGAGAATAGTTCTCTAAAAACACCCAGCATACTTCACATATCATAAAAGGAATTTATTTTACTTATTGGATTATAATTTTAGGGTAAACTATAAAAATAGTCATTTTTATTTGTCTCAGATTATATTTTAGTCACTTATATTTGAAATGTTACGTTTTAATCACTTACGTTATCGTTTTGTTACGAAGTGGTTACTCTACAATTAAATTCTGTTACCTCCCTAATGACAATCGTATGTGACAGTCCAATGGGTTTTAAATGCCAACTTGGATGTCTAGTTGTTGAGATGAAAATAAGTTTTTAATTAAATAAATTTAATTTGGACTACCACATAGGATATCCAAGTTAGTGTAACGACGTAAAAATTTTTGCTTTCTATCGCTAATTGAGGTGACTTATTGGAAATTTGAAAACCGGCTTTCGGTTTTATTTAAAAAAGGAGTCACCACCGATCTTTTTTCTAGGTGTGATCGGACACCTACTAAATTTATTTATTTATTTTTAACAAAAAGAAGGCCGAGTCTAGGTCTACATTAAAAGCCAGAGAAAAAATAGGGTTCGGGAGTCGGTTACACACGAGGAAGGTATTAGCACCCTCGCACGCCCAAAATTGGTATCTATATTAAACATGTGTTGTCTTAATTTTCGAAAATGCGAGTTCAATACAACATTTAATCGTGATCCGATTAAAACACGAAAAAATTCAAGTTTTTTTTGGTTTCTTTTGAGAAAGATGTTCCGTTTTTAACACGAGCCGATTAATATTCACCCAACATAGCGATGAAATCGACGACTTAATGTTAAATCGGTGCATTGCCTTATTTATTGAAATTAATTTAAAGGCATGAACGAAAATATTTCTAGACAGAACAAATAAAAGTAAAAGAAAACTGAAATTGATGTTGCACTATGGTATGAAATACTATGCTAAATTCGGGACAGACAAATAAAAAGTTAAGAATATATGAAATAGATAATATTTAAAACATTAACAATATACATACGATAGTAATAGTATAAAACAATAATAATGCATATGATATTAAACATGATAGTAATAGCATTAAACACGAAATAAAATCATGAATATATATAAACATATAATAATAGTTAGTAAAGTGATGGAAACATGATATTAAAAACACTAATAATGTTACCTCTATACATACGTATATATATTTAAAATATAAACATAATAATAGTATTACAAAGTGTATACATAGCATTAAAAATATGTACATAATATGGCGTTGAAAAATACATACATAACATAGTATTAAAAAAACATGAGATAATATGTAAAAAATATAATATAGTATTCGAAGTATATATTGGTATATAAACATATAATATTAAAAAGATACATATACATAATATATATAATAATAGAAATATATAATATAGTATTAAAATATTTACGTAGTATACACATGTGAGAAATAATAATAATGTTAAAAAACAACTATTAATAATATTACATAAATATACACATATATATATATTAAAAACATAATAATATTAAAAATACGTACACAATATATATACACACATAATATAGTTATTAAGAAAATACATATAATATATAGTATTAAGAATATACACAATACATATGGTATTAAAAAATATAGTATTAAAAAAACATAATATATACATATAAGTATTGATTTAAAAAAAATACTAATAATAGTAATAATAAAATACTAATAAATAATAGATATAGTAATAATAAGAACGTATAAACGGTAATATGTATAGGGGAAAATAAAAATAATAAAAGAAAATTAGTAACGCTATATATACGTAAACATAATATAAAAATATTAAATAAAGTAATTAGAAAATAATACTATGTACAAAAATATATACATATATATGTAAAATAAAAAATATACACTATTATTAATAGAAATAATAAATATAGTAATAATATTAATAACAAAAAAAGCAAATATAATATAATAAGAATATTAATGTAACGACATGAAAATTTTTAACTTTGGGGTCGCTAATTGTGGCTATCTAGTGAAAAAGTTTGAAAACTGAAGTTCGATTTTGAAATAAAAATGAGTCGCCATCGATCCTTTTTTATAGGTGTGATCGGACACCTATTAGATCTATTTTTTAAAACAAAAGAAGGCTGAGTTTAGGTCTACGTTAAAATCCAGAGAAAAATTAGGGTTCGGGAGTCGGTTACGTGCGAGGAAGGTATTAGCACCCTCGCGACGCCCAAAATTGGTATCTTTTAAACATGTGTTGTCTTGATTTTCAAAAGTACGAGTTCAATTTAAATTCTAATCGTGATCCAATTTAAGAGACGAGAACTTTCAATTTTTGATTTTTGAGAAGGATATATCGATTTAACACGAGCCGACAAATTCCATCCAACATAGCGATGAAATTTGATGACTAAATATTAAATCGGTACATTCCCTTGATTATTGAAATTAATTAGAAAATAAGAACACAATTTTTGTTGTAATGCAAAACAAAGCTGATATGGAATAAAAATGAATAACTGACATAACCAGAAATATATTGAAGCAAATAATAATCGCGGCAATAATCTCAAAAACAATAATCATGCATGCTATATTAAACATAATAATAGTATTAAACTAAAACATTATAAATATATATGTATATATTGTAACGCCCCAATTTTCGGGAATCCTGTGAATGTTGGCATAGGTTTAATTATGTTAGTGGGCCTCTAGAAGGCCCAAGCTTAAGATAGAACCCGGTAATTTTAGTTAATTTTTGTTCCATAAGAAAAAGGGAGTGAAATTATGAAATAGGACCTATGTGAAAATGTTTGAAAATGCTATAAGCTAAATTGAAGTGGCCAAATAAATAGGAGTGCAAAATAGGAGGATTTGCATGACAAACCTCCCATTTTACATGAAGTGGCCAGCCATCATGTTGTTGTAGACAAAATGTGCACTTGATATCCATAATTTATGGTACAAATTGATACAAATTGATAATAGGTTAGGTAAATGTTCCATGATAATGGGTTAGGTAAATGTTTCATGATAATGGGTTAGGTAAATGCTTCATGATAAGAATTTCATGTCTTTTGTATTAAAGAATTAAATGGATGAAATATGAAGTTTTATTAACAGAAAAAGGGGTGAAAAGAACAAAGTTTTGTCCATCTTTGTTCATCATAGCTGAAAGTTAGAGAAGAGAAAGGAGAGGAGAAAGCTCTTGAGTATTCGGTCATTAGGAGGAGGAAAATTGAAGGTAAGTTCTTGGTACCTTGCTTCTATTTTGAGGTTCATGAGTTCTTCTTGATTCTACCTTAACTCTTGAAGTATATTTTAATTTTTGGTTGTGTTTTGAGCATTTGGTCATGAATTAAAATGAATGAAATGGTTGTTGTTTCATGTTCTTTTTGATGAAAAATGGAAGATATGTGAAGTTAAGCCAAACAAATGAGCATGCATGTGCCTTAGATGCTAAAGGGAAAAATCGGCTAATATGTTGTGCTTTAAAATGATGAAATGGAGATTATGCTTAAGTAAAAATCATAGATATGTGATGATTGATTGGTGATATACATGTTTAAATAACATGCATGCAAGATAGGTGTATGAAAGAGTGATTTGGTAATAAATCTGCTTAGGACAGCAGCAGTAACGTGACTTTGGAAAATCACCATAAATTGTGGGAGATGAATTAGAAGCTGAATAAATTATGTAATTAAATCTTATTGAGTCTAGTTTCTAATGAAACAAACAAGAACATATTTTGAATTCTGTACAATGAGAAATTTGATTCGTAATGAAGAGTGGTCAGATTAGTCAAACAGTGAAACATGGGAAACTTTGAGAAAAATCTGGTATTGATTGGCTAAACCAAAAATTCTGAAAATTTTATGGATAGAAGATATATGAGTCTATTTTCAAGGAAAATTAACGGAACTTGATTTGGAGTTTCGTAGCTCCAGTTATAAATGATTTAGTGACTGTTGCTCAGAAAGACAGCTTGCAGTGAAATTATGATTATGTGGTAAACATTGACAAAAATTTGTTAATGAGTTGTTTATTGTTTTCTTATAAGCTTACTATGATCTGTAGGTGTGGTTGGCCGAATATTGTAAGGGGTTAATACGTAGTTTGTATTTGAATAGTTAGATTAACGTGTTAGTAATCCAATTGTAGGCGGTTCGTGTGTGGATCTCGTCAGCATATCGTCGCAAATAGGTGTGTAACTAACACCCTCTTTCTTAGTCTGGATCGGCAAAAGTCGAAAAGCCGAAATGCCGAAAACCGGTATTTTGTAGATTTGCGAGTGTGCGAATGCTCGTGAGGTAAATCGATTAATGTTTTTGGTAAACTGCAAAAATTTGGACTGCAAAGTGCATGATTTCTATGCCCTCGATATTTTTGGGCTTAATGGGCCAAAATTGGAATGATGGGCAAACGGGCCCAATTCGGTAAGAACCCTCAGTACGTGATTCTGTTAGTACGTGAAAAGTAGGAATATGCATGAAAAACCCTAAAATAAATAAATTACTGAAATACCTTTAAAAGTGGAAAATTTACAGTTTTACCTCTAGGAGATAAATTACCGAAATACCCCTAGGGTTAAATTGACCTAAATGCATGTTTGACTGTTGTTATTTACTGCATGCCATGTTGTTATTATCTGATGCATGGGACTGGGATATTGACGGAGGAAGTACTGAAAGTGGCTTGTCCACGTACTGGAGGCTTTGCCTCAATTTACTGTTAACTGAGCAGCAAGGCTACAACTGTGGAGTGTTAGGCTGGGTGGGTTGAGCTATTCCCCACATGGAGTGTATGGCTGGCACGAGTGGAGTGTAGTGGTTGGTGGGTTGAGTAGTCTCCCCAAATGGGCTTGCATATGTTTATTGATGTTGCATGTATTTTGAAATGGGCCTATGGGCCATACTGTTATCTAAATAAGGGGCTAAGGCCCAGTTTATTGTAATCTGAAAAGGGCTCTGGTCCAGTACCACTGTTACCTGAATGGGCTTAGGCCCAATAGGCTTGAGCTGACTTGGGCTTTGAATGGGTTTTCCTTACACACTGAGTTTTCCCAAACTCACCCCTTTTATTTTCATCCACGCAGGAAATCCCCAACCATAGTGGGCTTGGAGCTGTGAGGGAATTCGGAGTGGCCACCCATTCTGAAAGTTTGATTTTCTTCTGGTGAACTGGACATCCTTTTATTTACGCTTGAAGTTTTTGGGCTTTTAAATGTAATAAGGCCGCTTAATTATTTTTGATGGTTTTAATATGTATTACTAAGATAGGTAATACTTATTTTAACTGTAGAAATTGGATAGCTTTAGGGCGTGTTTTCAAAAACAAGAGTTGATTTCAAAATAACACGACAACAAGCAAAGCTTCCGCAATGAAAGTATTTTTCCAAAATTAATCACTTTTCCTAAAAATGACTTAATCAAATCGGTTTCCTAGAAATATCAATGACGTTAAGGTGTGGCAATGGCGGTATGCATGTCTAGGATTGGATCTGAAGGGAGCTTGGTACTTAAGCAGTCCGATGGACTCACCACCTCTTTTCCGGTTTCCTACCTGGTGCACAGCTTCCATTCACTTTAACCCTTAATGAATTAATCTTTTGAGCATCAAGTACGATTTTCTGGACTTAGAATGGAAATTTTTTTTAACATTTTTGATGTGGCATGTCGGATCCAGCCATAACTTCTGGGCCGGGTTTGGGGTGCTACATATATGAACATATATTAGCGGTGATAATAATAGTAATAATAAAAAGATGTATATATATACCAACTAATACGTAATTAAAAAAGTAAGTGAAAATAATAGGTATAATAATGAATGCAATAATATACGAAAATAATACTATATGTAAAATGTATATACAAGAATAATGAAATATGTGTACATAAGATCATATAAAAATATATAACAAAAATATTAAAGTAGATACATAATATGTATAAAAACGTTGTATGGTATTGGAAATAAATACATGGGATAATATGGAAATATGTACATAGTATAATGTTAAAAATACATACTCGATATAGAGTTAAAAAATATATATATATATAAGACAATATATAAGATCAAATGTAATACAGTATTAGAAATATGTACACATACAAAAATACAATACTAAAAAATACATATATGTAATATATAAAAATGCATAATATAATGTTTAAATATTTACATTGTAGAAGCCCAAATTGCCCGGGCCCGATTTCATCAAAACCCAACCAAACCTCTAAACCCACTAAAACCCTTAACCAATGACCCATTTACATCTACCCAAACCCATTACAAAACCCAAATATTAAACCCAATTCAAAAGCCCATTAAGCCCCCCCCAAAAAAACCTAACCCCCAAAAAAAAGAAGAAAAAAGAAAAAAACCTAACCCAAAAAAAAAACTAAGAAACCCTAGCCACCTAGCCACTTTCCCACTTGCCCCATTTTTCCTCCCATTTTTGATATCCATTGTCTACCACCACCACCTACAAAATAGAAAAAGAAATAATAGAAAATCATGTAAAAGATGGCTATAAAAAGCCATTCAAAAATCATGTAAAAAAAGGGGGGGATTTTACAAAGATTGAAGAAGGAGACAAACACAAAAATCCCTTCAAATTTTGAACACAAAAGAAACATCAATAAAAAGGTTGCATTTTTTTCTTTTTTCCTCTTCTTTCGAATCTTTTTTCTTTCTTTTTTTTGTGTTGTTTTTTTTCTTTCTTTAAATATACATACATTGTTAAAAAAATTATTTACCTTTTCCGGCCACCGTGGGCGATGGCCGGCGGTGGCCGGCGACGATCGGCCGGTGACCGGCCCCCCTTGGCCGGATTTCCTTTTCCCCCCTCCCTTCTCTCTTCTTTCTCCCTTCCTTTTTTTTCTTTCTCTCTTCAAAATGATTTTTTTTGTCAAAAATTGGCCTTAAAGTATGTAGCGCTTTGCGATTTAGTCCCTCTTGCTATGTTGAGTTTTGATGGGGAAGGAATATTTTCTGTTTTGGCCCCCCACTGTTTCCGCGCGTGTTCAATATAGTCCTTTCATTTTATTTTTATTTCAATTTTGCCCCAAATATTTTATTTTTAGTTCAATTTAATCCTTTTTAGTTATTTTACTATTTAAATTAATTATTTTAGTATTATTATTATATTTTATTTACTTATGTAGTGTGTTAATAATTTTTATCATTTCTAATACGTATATATATTATATGTATTTTATATATATTATGTATATATATTTTTAATGCAATTAGTTATATATTTCTTATACTATTCCATGTATGTATTTTATATCATCTTATGTATATATTCTTAAATCTTATTAGATATAAATATATATATTTTTAAAATACCATATTGTGTATATATTATTATTACTAATTGTTACTATTGCTAGTATTATTATAATTATTATTACATTAGTGTATATTTTATGTATATATATATTTTTTTTACATATCATTATTTTATATTATTGTTGTAAAATTTTTTATGTATATATTTTTTATGTACGTTTCCTAATTTTTTTTTATTGTAGATATTATTATTATTACATACTTTTATTATATGCACATATATATATATGTATTTTTATGTACATATTATTATTTTATATTATTATTACCAAATATATCATTTTTCCTATTTTATTATTAGTACATGATTTGTTTTTATTTTCTTTTTTTTAAATATCATTGTTATTGTTATTCTAATATTCTAGTATTCCATGTTAATATTTTTCATTAATGATATCATTTTTTGCGTCGTTTATCTATTTTTAATTTCTCACTTTAGGAATATTTTTTCTCATGTTTTAATTAATTTCAATAAATAAGGCAATGTTTTGCATTTTGGAACATCGAAGAATTGTGCCCTAACTTACGGGGTTTCGGTTCTCTCGTTGGTTTTAAATAGCTAAATATCCTTTTGAGTTTTGAAATACACGGATTTCCAATTTAAATTAAAAGACGACCTTGTGCTCGGGAATTCATGGTATTGTGTCCTAACTTACGGGATGTGATACTCCGACATCTCGAGATAAGGAAATCTTTAAACAAATTGATTTAAGCTAATTCAAGAATTTTAAAATCAGTATTAATAGAAAAGATCGTATTTCAAGTCCTTTCCCGATTTTTTAGTTTTCGACATTAAGACAATAACTAATCAATTCGGTACCAATTTTTTGGGCGTGTCGAGGGTGCTAATCCTTCCTCGCACGTAACCGACTCCCGAACTCATTCTCTCAAGTTTCGTAGACAAAAGGCCCTGTTTTAGTAAACTAAATTTGATTTATTAAAACAAAGGTGATCCGATCACACCTGATAAAAGATTGGTGGCGACTCCCGTTTTAATTTTCACTTTCAAACAAAGTCGATCCCCGTTTTCAAAAAAAATGGTTTCGACAGCTTGGCGACTCCGCTGGGGACCTCGAGAGTCGAGCCTTAAATTGATTATTTTTTTTGTCTTTTGTCAAAAATCAAAAATCGGTTTTAAATTTACTGCATTGCATGTTGTCTATTATTTTCGCGACTCTCTTTATAATATGCTTGCTTTAAGTGGTTTAATTCTTTGAGGGATCTTTGCATGTCGCATCATTGGTCAATTTCACCCTCTCAAGTGGAAGTGAAAAACTACTCCTTCATGAGGTCTTCACCTCCGTATAGGATAGTGGATCGCTTTCGGGATACATCCGTACCTGCGTCTTCGTGAGGTTTTCACCTCCGTATAGCTGTAGGGAAATGTATTCCCCTGAATCGAACTCGGTCTGTATGAACCTATAATAGGTGAGGATCGAGGAATCTGCCAGTTTGGGTACCCCTACTTTAGAACTAAGCAGCATATAGAGAGACCTAGGAGCTCACCCTAGGTAAAGCCACTCCGAACTCCTAGCAGTCACCCAACTAGGTGCTTTATTTGATTTATTTATCCTGTGCTAACGTGTTTTGTTTTTGTTTTTTTATATAAATGCATTGCATTACATCATTATAGAAAGGAGGTATTGATTCATATTTGATTGCTAAATAGAGCAGTTTGTCATAAGAAAACGAATTTCTTGATAAAGTAGATTATAATACGGTTGTCTAAATATGGTCCAAGTGAACACATGAAGGAAGACTGATAGCCCGTGAAGAAATACAAGACTTTGCTTCATTGCCTGAAGACAGAAACTGACAAAGACTATTCGAGAGCCGTCACGTCTTGACCTTCTTAAAGGAGCTGACAAGTATCACAGTAATAAGTGAGCAACGAGTCGCAACCTGGATCGAGCAAAAAAGGAGTTAATATAGACATCTCTTGGAGAATTCGTCAGACTCGACCATAAGTCCGGATATGAAGAGGAAGATAGGTGTCTTCACTTGGAATATGAGAGAAAAGCCGTATATGTAGTCTGTTTTATGTAAAGGAATTTGCTTTCTAGAAAAGTTGTTCTAATGAAATTAAATTTAGAATCAATGCCTTCCTTTTTTTTTTGCATTCATGCATTTGCATTACATCAAAGAAAATAATGTGTTGATTCGAAATTCGATTCCTAAATAGAATAGTTTGTCATAAGGAAACGAATTTTTTGATAAAGTGAATTATAGTGCGGCCGTGTAAATATAGTCCAAATAAACACGATGAGAGAAAGCTGATGTCCACGGAGGAATACATGATGTAATTGCCGGAGATTCAAGCCAACAAAGGTTATCCAAGTGCATGACGAGAGAAAGATAGAAGTCCACGAAGGAATACATGATTTGATTTAATTACCGACGAAGATTATCCGAGAGCTGGTACTTTTTGATGAGTATCATGGAGATAAGTGAGCAAGAGATCGAGGCTCAGATTAAGCAGCAATGAGCTAGGAAAGGCATATTTTGGAGAATTTACAAGATTCGACCATGAAGAAAAGATCAGCATTTTGGACTATGAAGGGCAAGACCGCATATGTAATCTATTTTCATGTAAGGGAATTTGTTTTCTAGAAAAGTTGTTCTAATGGAATTGAATTCAGAATCAACGCCTTCCTTTCTTTTGCATTCATTCCATACATTTGCATTGTATTGCATTGTATCATTGGCATTAAACTTTCATTAAAAGACCCTAATTAGGTAAAATTATTTCAGAACCGACAAATGATATGGACCAAAGGTTGGAAAGAATAGACCAAAGGCAAATACGGATGCAAGAGCAATTGATCCAAATTTAACAAGATATGCGAGAACAAATGCTGAAACTCCAAAAAATATGATGGGCCAGTTAACCCATTTACTGGCCAAAGAATTTGAAAAAAGAGTAGCCTAGTGGTTAATAGTGAGGATGATGAAGACATCGTCTATTCCCCAAGTCTTGCCCCAGTAAGCGTCCTGATCAAACCAAACATGCAAGGGGCACCCGTCATTATCAGACCCCAATATCGGACTGATGCCTCGGTACTGTCGAACTTCCCGATAGGTTTAGGTTTTAACCCAGAAAATGATCGAGCCAAACTAGTTGTTTTGGAAAATATGAAAGAAAAGGGAGAGTGGACTTTAAAGGCCCCGGAGAAGAAGAAAAATGAATAGAATGATGCAAGTAGGTATAACAAGGGTCGTTCGAAGGCAACTACCAGCTATCAAGTTTTCCAAAGGCAATGACCCAATCCGAGACTGAACTCGAGAAAACCCCAGTTCGCGTCCACCCCAATCACGTATAGGGAGTTGTACCATATTTTGTTCGACGCACATGTCGTATCCCCTTTTTACATGAAACCCCTGAAACCCCCGTACCTGAAATGGTACGATCCAAACGCTAGTTGTGCATACCATGCGGGAAACCAGGGACATTCCACGAAAAACTGCCTAGACTTTAAGAGGAGAGTTCAATGACTCATTGATGCGGGTATCCTACGATTCGATAGTGCCAGTAACGCAACTGGGAACCCGTTCCCTAACCATACCGAAGGAAATATGGGAGCAGCAGGGAAAGAAGGGGAATGGCAAGTTAGAAGATGTGTTTCGGAAATAAGGACGCCTCTGCAGAAAATCTGGGAAGCACTGGTTAAGAAGGGATTGCTCTGTCGCCCCGACGATAATCTCAGAGAAGAAGGTCAGGTTTTTTGTGATTTCCATGGAATTGTAGGGCACGACATTCAATCGTGTGAGGAATTTAAAAGGTTACTTCAAGACCGGATGGATAATAAGGAGATTAAGGTCCTTAATAAGAGAGAAGAGGCCAACGAAAGAGAAATATGCGCCTCTGATAGCCAGTCATCAGGTCCCCTTTATAGCGCGGATCGACCGTTGGTAATTTATTATGACGCGACGAAAGAGCCGGTGAAACCAAAAATGATAAATCGAAGTACCGTCTTCTTTCCCCTACAAGGACAATAAAGCAGTACCATGGAAATATGACATTAATATCGTCACACCTGAAGATGAAAAACCCAAAGCCATGACTGGAAGCGTTGGGGAAGTAGGTCATTTCACTCATAGCGGAAGATGATATTCAAAAGAGGTCGAATCAGTAAAGAAGAATAGTGACTTGAAGCAGAAAGGAAAAGCACCGATGCATGTGACTGAAGATGAGTATGAAACTGTGCCTGAACAAGAAGCTAAAAAGCATGTGGATGAGGAAGAAGCACAGGAATTTTTAAAATTTATCAAGCACAGTGAGTACAACGTGGTAGAACAATTGAGTAAGCAGCCAGCGTGAATCTCGGTATTATCTTTGCTGTTGAATTCAGAACCACACCGGAACGCTCTGTTGGAAGTGTTAAATCAAGCTTATGTGGCAAACAATGTATCCGTTGAAAAACTGGATAGGTGGGTGAACAACTTGAATGCGGATAATTTTATTTCTTTTAATGATGATGAAATACCGCCCAATGGTAGAGGCTCAGTGAAAACATTGCATATCACAACCCGTTGTAAGGGCTATATAATACCGAATGTGCTCATCGACAATGGATCAGCACTCAATGTCATGCCTTTAGCCACACTTTCCAGGATTCCGATGGATTTGTCCTATCTAAGGCCCTGCCATTCTACAGTAAGGGCATTTGATGGAACAAGACGAAAAGTTATGGGAAAAATTGAGATCCTTTTAGAAGTGGGTCCCTACATATACGATGTTGAGTTTCAAGTCATGGACATTACACCATCATACAATTGTCTCTTGGGAAGACCTTGGATTCATTCTGCTGGAGCGGTCCCATCATCCCTCATCAAAAGGTGAAATTCATCATGGATGGCTGTTTGGTCACTGTCGAGGGAGAAGAATACATTGTAGCATCTATCTCTGCCGACGCACCATATATTGAAGTGAGTAAAGATGCTATGGAATGTTCCTTCCGATCTCTTGAATTTGTCAATGCCACATTTGTCGCTGAGGGAAACAGAATTCCCGAGCCAAAACTATCGAGAAATACCAAGATGGGTGCCATGTTAACTGTAGGAAAGGGAGCCCAAGCAAGGAAAGGTTTGGGAAGGTACCTGCAAGGAATAGTCAGGGCCCTAAAGCCAGTGCACTACAAGGCCCGATACAGTTTGGAGTTCCAGCCGGACATGCGTCAAAGAAAAAAACAGTGGAAGAAGAATCAGGAGAGAAGGATCGCGAGAACTTTGGGCCGAGAAATAGAATGGGAGCCCATAACGTACCCTCCTTTGTCAAAAACATTTACATCTGCAGGAATGATATACCCCAGACAGGATAATATACAAAGCACGCTGTTATTAATTGAAAGGGGTCTTCAGAATGTCAGTATAAATGTCATTGACAAAGAAGCTAACGCAAGTAAAGACGTCTTAAGGATACGCCCTTGTCCCCTGGGTTTCAAGTTGAACAATTGGACTACCGAGGATCTTCTTGTAGTTTATAAGTCTTCAGAGTAATGCTCAAACGTTAACATTCTGTTATGTCCTTAGATATAATAGAATTCTTTTGTAAGAGCCTGTATTCGCTCTCTATCATTCAAATGAATATCAATGAAGATGCATTTCGTTATAATCTTTCACATTATCACTAATTTCATAATCATTTTCTCATGTCATAGCCAATCCTTACATTTGCCTCATCCCATGCCATGACATTTTGTTTGTTGGTTTCAATACTTGGATGCCCCTCTATAGTTCCCTTTTCTATTCAACTTTCAGGTGCTCAGATGTCAACAGCATGAACAAACCCGTTACGAGTCCTGAAATTGATTTTGAGAAGGC
The DNA here is from genome assembly GCF_007990345.1 of Gossypium hirsutum. NCBI lineage: Eukaryota > Viridiplantae > Streptophyta > Magnoliopsida > Malvales > Malvaceae > Gossypium > Gossypium hirsutum. The sequence goes on along the minus strand of NC_053431.1, from coordinate 2,278,739 downwards.
TGTTTGTTTAGGAGAATTCGAAGCCGAAGAAAACGCTGAAGACTATGTCTCGTCTCCTGATTTGCTAAGAATGGTGGAACAAGAGGATAAACATATTTTGCCTCATCAAGAATCTGTTGAAACAATAAATCTGGGAACTGAAGAAAGGAGGCAAGAAGTGAAGATTAGGACTTCTATTTCAGGGGGCACCAGGCATAATTTGATTGCTTTGCTCCACGAATACAAAGATGTATTCGCATGGTCATATCAGGACATGCCAGGATTGGATGAAGATGTAGCGGTCCATAAGCTCCCATTAAAGCTAGAATGCAAGCCTATTCAACAAAAGCTAAGAAAGATGAGGCCTGAGATGTTGTTGAAGATAAAAGAGGAAGTCAAGAAGCAATTTGATGCTGGCTTCCTACAAGCCTCCAAATATCCAGAATGGGTGGCTAACATAATCCCGGGACCAAAGAAAGATGGCAAAGTACGAATGTGCGTAGATTATCGTGACCAGAATCGAGCAAGTCCTAAAGATAATTTTTCCTTACCACACATTGATACGTTGGTGGATAACACGGAAAAACATTCATTATTTTCCTTCATGGATGGATTCTCGGGGTACAATCAGATCAAAATGGCCTTAGAAGATATGGAGAAAACTACCTTCATAACGATATGGGGAATATTCTGCTACAAGGTGATGCCTTTTGGGTTAAAGAATGCAGGGGCAACATATCAGAGGGCTATGGTGACGTTATTCCATGATATGATGCATAAAGAAATAGAGGTCTATGTCGACGATATGATTGCTAAATCCCGAGGGGAAGAAGAGCATATAGTGAACCTGAAGAAGTTGTTCGACAGACTGAGAAAGTTTCAGTTAAAGCTCAATCCGGCCAAATGTACGTTTGGAGCTACCTCAGGAAAATTGTTTGGTTTCATTGTCAGCGAGAGAGGTATTGAAGTTGATCCAGATAAAATAAAAGCCATTCAAGAGTTACCACCTCCGCGCACGTAAAAAGAAGTCAGAGGAATTTTAGGGAGATTAAACTACATTGCCCGATTTATCGCTCAACTTACCGACCAATGCGACCCAATCTTTCGACTCCTTCGAAAACATAATCCCGGAGAATGGAACGAGGAGTGCCAAGTGGCTTTTAACAAGATAAAACAGTATTTGTCTAGTCCTCCAGTACTAGTACCGCCAACTCCGGGAAGACCATTAATTTTGTATCTGACAGTGTTCGAAAATTCAATGGGTTGCGTACTGGGGCAACATGACGAGTTAGGAAAGAAAGAAAAGGCGATCTACTACCTCAGTAAAAAGTTCACTGAATATGAGGTAAAGTATTCATCCATTGAAAAATATTGTTGCGCTCTGGTTTGGGTAGCTCGGAGACTCAGGCAATACATGTTGTATCATACGACATGGTTAATTTCAAAGCTAGATCCAATAAAGTACATGATGGAATCACCTACACTCTCAGGAAGAATGGCACGGCGACAGATCTTACTATCAGAGTACGACATCGTCTATGTGAGTCAAAAGTCAATAAAAGGAAGCGCAATAGCTGACTTTTTGGCGACCCGAACAATGGATGAATATGAGCCATTGATATTTGAATTTCTGGATGAAGATTTGATGTGCATTACAGAAAAAGAATGCGAGTTACCAAAAGAGAAGTCATGGAAGATGAGCTTTGATGGTGCATCAAACGCATTGGGGCACGGGGTTGGAGCAGTCTTAGTATCACCAGAAGGGAACCATTACCCACTCACTGCCAGGTTGAACTTCTTCTGTACTAATAATATAGCGGAATATGAGACATGTATCATGGGACTTCGTGCAGCTATTGAACGAAACGTCAAAACTTTAGAAGTATACGGAGACTCAGCCTTGGTGATTTACCAAATCCGTGGAGATTGGGAAGTGAGAGACTCGAAACTGGTTAAATACAGTGACCTAGTAGCAGAATTGATTAAAGAATTCGAAGAAATAACTTTTAATTACTTCCCACGAGAAGAAAACCAGTTAGCTGATGCCCTGGCCACGTTGGCTTCAATGTTCAAAGCGAGCAGAGAAACTGAAATAATGCCTCTTCAAATGAGCATATACGAAGTCCCTGCCCATTGTTTCAGCATTGAAAAGGAGCCAGACGGACGACCATGGTTCCATGATATCTTAGAATATATTAAGAATCAAAAGTATCCTGAATAAGGAAACGAGAACGACAAAAGAACAATCAGAAGAATGGCAGCGAGATTTGTTCTTGATGGGGACATCCTGTACAAAAGAGGAAAAGATCAGGTGCTCTTGAGATGCGTAGATGCTGTTGAGGCTAGAAAAATACTTGAAGATGTCCATGAGGGAATTTGCGAGACACATGTCAATGGTTTCACTATGGCCAATAAGATTATGAGACTCGGATATTACTGGCTGACGATGGAAAGCAACTGTATTAATTTCACACGAAAATGCCACAAATGTCAAATTTATGGTGATAAAATTCATGTAGCCCCTTTGCCTCTTCATGTCATGACTTCTCCGTGGCCTTTTTCTATGTGGGGCATGGATGTTATAGGGCCAATTTCCCCAAAAGCTTCTAATGGACACCGGTTCATTTTTGTGGTTATTGATTACTTCACAAAATGGATAGACACTGCTTCGTTTGCCAATGTGACAAAGACTGCAGTTTGCAGATTTTTGAAAAAGGAAATCATTTGTCGATATGGTTTGCCTGAGAGAATCATTTCAGATAACGCCTTGAATCTGAACAACAAGATGATGAAAGAAGTGTGTGAGCAATTCCAAATAAAACATCATAACTCCTCACCCTATCACCCAAAGATGAACGGAGCTGTTGAAGCAGCCAATAAGAATATTAAAAAGATTATTGGGAAAATGACCGAGACATATAAAGACTGGCACGAGAAGCTACCATTTGCTTGGTATGCATATCGTACATCTGTGCGGACATCTACGGGAGCAACTCCTTTCTCTCTGGTCTATGGAATAGAAGCAGAATGGGTTCGAGCTCGATATGACCAGTTAAACATTATTGAAGAAAAACGTCTGCAGGTAGTCTGCCATGGACAGATGTACCAGAAGAGAATGATCGAAGCCCATGACAAAAAGGTACGACCAAGAGAATTCCACGAAGGAGAACTCGTGCTGAGGAATATTCTCCCAATACAAAAAGATTTCCGAGGAAAATGGGCGCCAAATTGGGAAGGTCCATACGTCGTAAAGAAGGCATTTTCGAGCGGAGCTTTGATCCTCACCGAGATGGATGGGAAAGAGTTACCGAGTCCAGTGAATTCAGATGCTGTAAAGAAATATTATGCTTGAAAAAGGAAACCAAGATGAAAACCCAAAAAGAGCATATAAAAAAAAGAAAGAAAAAAAGGGTGATCAATGTGAAAACCCGAAAAGGGCGTCTTGATTAAACACAAAAGATTAGGATGAAAACCCGAAAGCGCATTCCAATGAAGCAAACCTGGGCTTAAAGAACAAGGCGTTTTGAACAGTGGGTCAAATAGTGAGACTACCGTATTTGAAGCATTTCTGAAAGCTCGAAATCTTTTACGCAAGAAGCCATGCTCGAAAAGATTCTTGATTGAAGAATGTGGAAGAGTTCATGCATTGAATATCTAGAGCATTTGTATTCGTTGAATGCAATCCCTTTTCTCTTTATGACACTCTTTTACTATCATTGGTTAACTTTCTTTGTTTGCTACATCTGAAATGAATAAATGTGAGGTATCCTTTTGTCCCTACCTGACCATTTTCACGCATCTCATTATGTGATTCATTTACATGATAAATAGTGAAATGACATACTCTAAACGAAAGAAATGTTAAGCATTACCCGGGTAAGAATTTGATAAGTACAAGAGCCTCAACGCAAGGACAAAGCTCAACCAATGGCAAAAGAGTGATATTTGAGAAACATTGATTACTCGTGAAACTTGAGGACGGGTACAGGGCCTAAAGAGAAAGTCAGGAGCCGAAGTAATGAATACAGATCATCACGAAAATTGTGATGAAAAAGGGCATACGACAAACATGCCTAAGACACATAGCATAATCATGTAGGCATAAAATCATTTACGAAAAACATGTGCATATCATGATAACATCATGCATGACATATACAGGTACTCCAGTAGAGCAAGAAGATGTGATGATAGCTGAAAAGACACATGAGTTCCACCAGATGACATGTTCTGGTATTCTGATGTTTTATTTCAAAATTCAATTCATATTGCGAGAGGTGAGTTGAGCCTCGGGACACGCTGAGGTATTGTCAATTTTCTGTATGTTCAACTCATATTGCGAGAGGTGAGTTGAGCCTCAGGACGCGCTGAGGTATTTTTTAAAAAAATAAACTCATATTGCGAGAGGTGATTGAGCCTCAGGACACGCTGAGGTAATTTTAATTTCTGTTGTCAAAAAAATCAACTCGTATTGCGAGAGGCGAGTTGAGCCTTAGGTTACACGCCGAGGTATTTTCAATTTCCGTTTTTCAATTTCTGCCTTTCAAAAAAATCAACTCATATTGCGAGAGGTGAGTGGAGCCTCAGGACACGCTGAGGTAATTTCAATTTCTGTTGTCAAAAAAAAAATCAACTCATATTGTGAGAAATGAGTTGAGCCTCAAGACACTGAGGTAATTTCAATTTCTGTTTTCAAAATTCAACTCATATTGCGAGAAATGAGTTGAGCCTCAAGACACGTTGAGGTATTTTCAATTTCTGTTTTCAAAAAAATCAACTTATATTGCGAGAGGTGAATTGAGCCTCGGTTCGCATGCTGAGGTATTTTCAATTTCTGTCTTTCAAAAAAAAAATCAACTCATATTGCGAGAGGTGAGTTGAGCTTCAGATCACACATTGTGGTATTTTTTTCAATTTATATTGCGAAAGGTGAGTTGAGCTTTTTAATTTCTGTGAGAGGTGAGTTGAGCCTCGGGACACGCTGAGGTAATTTCAATTTATGTTTTCAAAATTCAACTCATATTGTGAGAAATGAGTTGAGCCTCAAGACACGTTGAGGTATTTTCAATTTTTGTTTTCAAAATTCAACTCATATTGCGAGAAATAAGTTGAGCCTCAAGACACGTTGAGGTATTTTCAATTTCTGTTTTCAAAAAAAATCAACTTATATTACGAGAGGTGAGTTGAGCCTCAGGACACGCTGAGGTAATTTCAATTTCTGTTGTAAAAAAAAAATCAACTCATATTGCGAGAAATGAGTTGAGCCTCAAGACATGCTGAGGTATTTTCAATTTTTGTCTTTCAAAAAATCAACTCATATTGCGAGAGGTGAGTTGAGCCTCGGGACACACTGAGGTAATTTCAATTTCTGTTTTCAAAATTCAACTCATATTGCGAGAAATGAGTTGAGCCTCAAGACACGTTGAGGTATTTTCATTTTTTTTTTCAAAAAATCAACTTATATTGCGAGAGGTGAGTTGAGCCTCGGTTCACATACTGAGGTATTTTCAATTTTTGTCTTTCAAAAAAAAAATCAACTCATATTGCGAGAGGTGCGTTGAGCTTCAGATCACACACTGTGGTATTTTTTCAATTTATATTGCTAAAAGTGAGTTGAGCTTTTTAATTTCTGCGAGAGGTAAGTTGAGCCTCGAGTCACATGTCGAGGTATTTTCAAAATCTGCTTTTCAAGATAAGTTTCAAAAATCAACTCATATTGCGAGAGGATCACATGCCGAGTAGAGAATAAAGATTGAAGCTGATTGAAGACGTCAGATTCTGTCTCCTTAAAGTTGCAGTAGAGTTGATCGAGGGCATCAGATCTTGCCTTTCTGAAGTCGCAGAAGAAAAGACCACAAACCTTATCTCATTGAAGCGATAGAAGAGAAGATTGAAGTTGTAGAGCTCACCTTTCTGAAGTTACAGTGAAGTAGATCGAAGCCATAAATTTCATATCCTTGAAGTTACATTGGAATAGATTGAATCTACAAGGCGTATATCATAAGATGCAGTGGAGTGAACCAAAGCTACAAGATGCGGTGGACTGAAAATGGACTAACTAAACAAGAAGAGTTCTAAAGCAAGTCAAGACCTAGCATGACCGGGCAAATTTGGTCTTCCTTGAAAGTCTTTGCTCTATTCCTGTTGCACAACAATGAGCAAAGAGGGACAGCTGTAGAAGCCCAAATTGCCCGGGCCCGATTTCATCAAAACCCAACCAAACCTCTAAACCCACTAAAACCCTTAACCCATGACCCATTTAAATCTACCCAAACCCATTACAAAACCCAATTCAAAAGCCTATTAAGCCCCCCCAAAAAAAACCTAACCCAAAAAAAAAAGAAAAAAGAAAAAAACCTAACCCAAAAAAAAAACTAAGAAACCCTAGCCACCTAGCCACTTTCCCACTTGCCCCATTTTTCCTCCCATTTTTGATATCCATTGTCTACCACCACCACCTACAAAATAGAAAAAGAAATAATAGAAAGTCATGTAAAAGATGGCTATAAAAAGCCATTCAAAAATCATGTAAAAAAGGGGGAGGGGGATTTTACAAAGATTGAAGAAGGAGACAAATACAAAAATCCCTTCAAATTTTGAACACAAAAGAAACATCAATAAAAAGGTTGCATTTTTTTCTTTTTTCCTCTTCTTTCGAATCTTTTTTCTTTCTTTTTTTTTGTGTTGTTTTTTTTTCTTTCTTTATATATACATATATTGTTAAAAAAAATTATTTACCTTTTCCGGCCACCGTGGGCGGTGGCCGGCGACGATCGGCCGGTAACCGGCCCCCCTTGGCCGGATTTCCTTTTCCCCCCTCCCTTCTCTCTTCTTTCTCCCTTCCTTTTTTTTTCTTTCTCTCTTCAAAATGATTTTTTTTGTCAAAAATTGGCCTTAAAGTATGTAGCGCTTTGCGATTTAGTCCCTCTTGCTATGTTGAGTTTTGATGGGGAAGGAATATTTTCTGTTTTGGCCCCCCACTGTTTCCGCGCGTGTTCAATATAGTCCTTTTCCTTTTATTTTTATTTCAATTTTGCCCCAAATATTTTGTTTTTTTGTTCAATTTAATCCTTTTTTAGTTATTTTACTATTTAAATTAATTATTTTAGTATTATTATATTTTATTTACTTATGTAGTGTGTTAATAATTTTTATCATTTCTAATACGTATATATTATATGTATTTTATATATATTATGTATATATATTTTTAATGCAGTTAGTTATATATTTCTTATACTATTCCATGTATGTATTTTATATCATCTTATGTATATATTCTTAAATCTTATTATATATAAATATATATATTTTTTTTTAAAATACCATATTGTGTATATATTATTATTACTAATTGTTACTATTGCTAGTATTATTATAATTATTATTACATTAGTGTATATTTTATGTACATATATATATTTTGTACATATCATTATTTTATATTATTGTTGTAAAATTTTTTATGTATATATTTTTTATGTACGTTTCCTAATATTTTTTTATTGTAGATATTATTATTATTACATACTTTTATTATATGCACATATATATATATGTATTTTTATGTACATATTATTTTATATTATTATTACCAAATTTATCATTTTTCCTATTTTATTATTAGTACATGATTTGTTTTTATTTTCTTTTTTTTAAATATCATTGTTATTGTTATTCTAATATTCTAGTATTCCATGTTAATATTTTTCATTAATGATATCATTTTTTGCGTCGTTTATCTATTTTTAATTTCTCACTTTAGGAATATTTTTTCTCATGTTTTAATTAATTTCAATAAATAAGGCAATGTTTCGCATTTTGGAGCATCGAAGAATTGTGCCCTAACTTACGGGGTTTCGGTTCTCTCGTTGATTTTAAATAGCTAAATATCCTTTTGAGTTTTGAAATACACGGATTTCCAATTTAAATTAAAAGACAACCTTGTGCTCGGGAATTCATGGTATTGTGTCCTAACTTATGGGATGTGATACTCCGACATCTCGAGATAAGGAAATCTTTAAACAAATTGATTTAAGCTAATTCAAGAATTTTAAAATCAATATTAATAGAAAAGATCGTATTTCAAGTCCCTTCCCGATTTTTTAGTTTTCGACATTAAGACAATAACTAATCAATTCGGTACCAATTTTTTGGGCGTGTCGAGGGTGCTAATCCTTCCTCGCACGTAACCGACTCCCAAACTCATTCTCTCAAGTTTCGTAGACAAAAGGCCCTGTTTTAGTAAACTAAATTTGATTTATTAAAACAAAGGTGATCCGATCACACCTGATAAAAGATTGGTGGCGAATCCCGTTTTAATTTTTACTTTCAAACAAAGTCGATCCCCGTTTTCAAAAAAAATGGTTTCGACATACATAATATATATATGCATAATAATAATGTTGAAAATACCTATGAATAATATTACAGAAACATATACTTATATGTATTAAGGATATATACATAAATAATAAAACATATGCTAATATTAATGATAATAAAATAATGTAAAATATATGCATAAGATTGTATGAAAAATATATATATAAATATTATGGTAGTTAAAAAAATATGTGGAATAATAAAAGAAACATATAACAAATAACATAAAAAACATAATATATATAAGAAATTAGATAATATGTACACAATATACATGTAAAAAATATATGCATAATATAGTATTAGACCATAATAATACAACATTAAAAATATATGATATATGTAAAGTATAGTATTAAGAACACATATATATAATATATGAAGAATATACATATACATATAATACTAAAACATTTAGGTAATATTACATATTAAAATAAAAACTTTAGTACTAATATTACATAAATATATACAAATATATTAAGCATGTATACGTATTATAAGTATATAATTGTATAATAAAACATAAGCTAATACATAATAATAATAATAATAATAATAATAATAGTAAAAATACTAATATTATAAAAATAACAAGAATATTTAATAAGAAAATAAGAATAAAAAAGGACTAAAATTAAATAAAAAAACAGAGTTGTAAGGCCAATTTAAAATAAAAACAAAGAAAAGGGACTTAATTAAAACACGCGCATAACTTGGAGGGGTCAAAATGCAATATTGCCTTACCCTCAAAACGCAGCGTGACAGTAAAGACTAAATTGAAAAACGGATGAAATTACAGGGCCGAATTAAAACAAAAAAATCTGATTGTGAAAGCATGAAAAAGCGGAGGGGCTTAAAGTGCAATTAGCCCCTCAGATGAAAAAACACGCGGATCCTTGAAGCGGGTCGGATCAGTAGACGGGTTAGTCCAAAACGACGTCGTTTTGGAGGGCTATAAATAGGCCTAATTTCAGGAAAAAAAATCATTTGTGAGGGGAAGAGAAAAAAAAAAGAAAGAGAGGAAGAGAGAGGAGGGAGAGAGGGGGGCTACCGGCCAGAGGGCCGGTCACTGGACGGCCACTAGAGGCTACGGTGTCCGAAAAAGGTAAAAAGTTCTCTTTTTTTATTTTTTATATTTTACTTATTTATTTTATTAGTTTATTATATTTTATGTGTATGGGTGATAAAATAGATTTTAAAACGAAATAGAAATATAAAAAAAGGAAATAACCTTAGTTTTTAGCTTTTGATTCTTCGATCTTTGCTATTTTCTTGCTTAGTCTGATGCTATCCTTGCATATGGATATAGACAGAATCCAGAATTCAATGTTTCTTTTTCTGTTTCTTTTTTTTAAAAAAGGGGACCCTTTTACAGTTTTCCATTCGGCTTTATATAGCCCTTTACAAATCAATTTTATATAATTTTCTGTCCTTTCATTGCTGCTTGTAGGGAATGGGTGGTGCTGGTGGAGCAGGTGGCCGGCAGTCAGTGGCATGGGGCCGTCAGAGGGTTGGTGGCGCAAGTGGGGGGTAGGTTCGGCTGAACTTAGGGTTTCTAATGGGATTTGGGGTTATTGGGTCAGTGGGCTTACAGGGTTTTGGGTTTAGGTTAGTTTGGGTTTAATTTGTAATGGGTTTAGGTTAGTTGGGCTAACGGGTTATTGGTTTTTAGGTGTTATTTGGGCTGATTGGTTGTAAGTGGGTTTAGGGGTATTGGGCTGTTGGGTTTTAGGGATTTGGGTTAGTATTTAGGAATAGGTTGGCAAAATTGGGTATGTACAATTAAAATAAGGTAATTAAAAATAATACCATGTATAAATATACATATATATACCTATATAACAAAACATATACTAATATTAATAATAATAATAAGGATAATATAAAAACATATATATGAAATGGTATAAGAAATATGTAACTAATAACATTAAAGTATATACATGATATATAAAATATATACAATATATACGTATATTAGAAATGATGATAGAAAAAAATCTATTCATACGCTACATAAATACATTCACGTACATATATATATAATAATAATAATAGTATTAGAAATATACATACAATGGTATAAAAAATGTATAACTAATGATGCTAAAATATATGCATAATAATATATATAAAATATATGCACAATATAGTTACAAATATATATATACGCACACGTAATATAGAATTTGGAATATGCCTAATATATTAAAAGAGTATACATATAATATAATATTAAGACAAATAATAATAAAAAACTATTAATAATAATATATAATATATATGCGTATAACTATTAAGTAGAAATAGTGATAATGAAATGCTAATAAGTAAAACTATAATAATCATCACAGTGACAATAGTGTAATTGATATTTAAATTAAGATAAAATAATGAGAAAAGTAAAAAAATAACGAAATTGAATAGAAAAATGAAATTTTGAGGCAAATTCGAAATAAAAATAAAAAGTAAGGGCTTATTTGAATGCGCGTGAGGTATAGGGGGATCAAATGAGAAATTTTCCCCAAACCCCAAAAACGCGCGTTTCATAGGGGACTAAATTGAAAAGCGCAAAACAAATGGGGCCAAATTGAAAATAAAAAATGACTTAATTGTAAAAGAGTGAAAAAGCGGAAGGACCGCGCGCATAAATAACCAATTAATCAAAAACACGCAGATCCTCTAGCGGGTATGGGTCGGGTCGGTCCGACCTAGGGCAAAACGACGTCGTTTTATGTCTTGGGTCTTTAATGCAAAACGGCGTCGTTTTATATTATTATAAAAAGCAAAAATTTTGTAAAAAAATCATTTTTTCTTTCTTTCTCTTCAAAAAAGCTCTCACTCTCTCTCTCTCTCAGCCCTCTCTCAGCCTGGGGATTTTCGGTGAGACTCCGATGCCGTACCTCTGCTATGCGCCACCGTCGCGCGGTGGCCGGAAGTTCAAAAGGTAACTTTTTTTTATTTTTTCATTATTTTTTTATTTTTAATAATATATATGTGTATGTACATAAAAAGAGAGAAAAAAATAAAAGAAAAAAAGAAAAAAAAGAAATTTCGAAAGAAGAAAGAAAAAAGAAAAAGATGCCAATCACCTTCTGTTGTTTCTTTATTTTTATTCTTGCTTTTGATTATCTTCCGTTTTGGTGTTATTCTCTGCTTTTTGGTGATCTAAAGTCTATTGGTTGGTATTAAAATGGCCGAATCTACTGTTTTCATTCATCCAAAAATTCGTCCCCCCCATTACACTGTCTTTTGATGGCTTTTATAGCCTTTTACAAATGCTTTCCTTTTTATTATTTTATGTTTGCTATCCTTTCCTTTTAATTCCTTGCAGGTGCAGAGGGATGATGGAGCAGGTGGCTAACAGAGGAGTGGCGGTGGGTGGTGGCAGAGGTCAAAAAGCTGAAGCCGCACCTAGGGTTTGGTTGCTGATTTGATTGGGATGGGCTAAGGTTTGGTGGAATTTGGGTTGTTAGTTGATGGGTTTGGGTTGTGGGTTATGTTGGGGTTTAATGGGTCTTTGTATGGGTTTATTTTGGGCTGTTTGTTTAGAAATTGAGTTTTGGGTTGTTGGTTGTAAATGGGGTTTGGGTAATTTAGGCTTCTATAGTTAGCATTTAAAACCTATTTAGATTGCCACGTAGGACCACCGTTAAGGAGGTAACGGAGTTGAACGGTAGAGTAACCACTTTATAACAAAACGATACTGTAAGTGACTAAAACGTACTAAAACGTAAAATTTCAAATATAAATGACTAAAATATGATCTGAGGCAAACAAAAGTGATTATTTTTATAGTTTACCCTAATTTTTAAATTCGTAAAATATAAGGATAAGTAAAAGTATGGTACAACAAGCAATTACAATCCCCATTGTCTACATAAAATATTAGAAGGATTAATTTAAAAATGTAAGTATACAATTTGGAAAATATTGAAATTCAATTATCTTAGTAACTCTGCAACTCTAAAAATAAGCAAGGAATCTCAACTGTTTAGACACGTTTATGAAGCATCTTATAGCGGACGTCATAAACTTGGCCATTAGTGTCTTTCTGTTAGTTTAAAAGTGTTCTTTTGCTTTCATCTTATGTTATTGTTTATACCTTCTGATGTTTACCGTAATTTCATTATAGATTTCGATTATATTTTTTTTAATATAATGATTAGAATTACTTATAGTTCTTTCTCAACCCATAAATAAGAGGATAATACGCTTCAGCGCTTTCAAACTTACGTACTCTTATATTGACAATCCATACCAATCGAATTATGACTCAATCAATTTGTTTCAAGTTTATTTATTGAAATGTACTTTCTTTTTTTCACACTAATAAGTGACAATATATAATAAATATTGGGTCGTATCTAAAATTTTATATTTGCAGCTCTCAATAGTTAAAATATTTATATATAGTGAGAAATTTTCATTTCCTTAAATGATATAAAATACCAATTAAAGAATAAATTTATTGCTGAAATTGGACCACCCTTCTTTTTGCATATATAACATCTTTTGTACCAAAACAAAACCAAATAAAATAATTGAAAGTTTTAGAAAAAATGATTAAATTCTTCTTTCCATTATATATTTTTGCCATCTTTCTCCTATTCACCTCAGGTATTATGATCATATTTCTTTGTCTGATGTAATTGATTCAGATAAATTCATGAATCAATTGATTTAATCTTTTCCGTTGAATTGATGTACTGATCGGCCCAGTTTGATTCTAGCAACTTTAAATACATTTTTTTTTTGTAAAAATAGGTAAAATAAATGGTGCAGTATGTGAAGAACAATTAGGGAAATGTGATGAAAATTGCGATTTTAAATGTGAAACTTCAAAGAATGGGAAAGGAATATGTGATGAAAACGGAATATGCAAATGCGTGTATGAATGCAAGGGGCCGGGAACTAAAAGCTGCAATGTGGGAATAGGACCATGCAGTGAGCATTGCAGTGATGATTGTTGTGAACAAAATTGCGAATTTAAATATCCAGGGGTTCAAGATGGACATGGTTTTTGCTTGGATATTGCTGGGATACCTGCTTCAAATCAATGTCTTTGCTATTTTTATTGTTAAACAACAATGTATTGTCGACCATTTGCTTAGTTTGACTATTTACAATGAAATAAAATTATATAAAAAATTGATTTATTTTCTTTTATCAAGTTTAAAAACAAGCTGATTGAATGATTGAGAATTTTTAAGTTTTGATTATTACATGAATCAAATCTGAAGGATTTATGCGCAATTTTTGAGGCTGAACTCTGAGATATTCTAGATGAACTATTTCTTCTACTTAGCAAAAGATATAAATGAGTCGAGATTCATACAAATAATCTAGATGTGGTCCAAGCTTTAACTGGTAATAAGTTGGAGGATTTAAGTATCACTTTGCTTAGGAGGGTCCAATGGGTTATGAGATTTGAAAGGACAATGGTGGATTAAATATATACATAAAAAAGACAACATAACTATGGATCGGTTTGGCTAAACTAAGTTTGGGGTAGAAGTCAAGCTTATAGGTCTTCAATAATGTTTGCAATGAAGTTTTAGAGATTTTATAACAAGACAAAGCGAGTGGCACTTTTGAGCAATTTAATTCAATGTAATTTGCTTCTTTTTATTTTTCACCAAAAATAAAATAAAATAAAATAAAAACAAATACTTAAACCTATTTTATAGATTTAATTTAATTATTTTGATTTAATAGATTTAATTGAACTAATTTGACTTAATAGATTTAAAAATCAATATATTTTTATTAAATTTTAAATTGATGTAAAATGTGTAAATTACTTTAGTTTTATATTTATCAAATTTGATGTAAATTAAATATTTCTAATCATCTGTTTGATGTAAAAAAAATTCTATTGTTTAATAAATATTATTTTAAACCGATATGATAGAAACATTAAATCAACTCAAAATCATATCGATAAATTCCACCGATAAATTCCCCGATTGAATCTTAAAAATATTTGGATGTTGTTTTCTTACATCAAAGCTGGAATCTTCAAAACTTGCTTTCAATAATAGGGAAAACTTCAAGGTGAGTATTTATTTCACATCAAGTACTGTACAGTGCAGGGAACTTTTTTGCATTAGTAGAAATATAAAATAAAGCTGAAAATGCATAACAGATCAACATGCTTGAACCTAAATGCTTCTCACGATGTCATTCCATCTAGATCGAACAGAAGCAAGCAGGCAGCGGTAGTTCGTTGCAAAGAATGCCGATAATGTTCAGTTATTATAAAAAGTCAAACGAAGAATTGCTTGATATACCATTAAATTTTTAGACCGGAATGAATGGCAACCACGCCCCCGACAAGATTTTCATACTCGACCTTCTGAAATCCGGCATCCGCAATCATTGAAGCAAACTTCTCCTGCATTGATGAATTTTTCATAATTATTTTATGGCAACACAGCGGAGCTGAAATTAGGATCACCGATGAATACAGAACCGATAACTCCAGAAAAACTTGAGCAATTCACTTGAAATGAAAATCCCAGAATTTCATACTTTATGTTCCAGATTTCTAGCCACCTTGAATTAACTTATTTTCCAGGTAATCAAAAATGCATCAAGTAATTAATTGCATATTACTCAGAAGTAATAAGAAGGTATGGAGGACTTAATTATGACCTGTGGTGGAAAACGGCGGATACTTTCAACTAGGTACTGGTAAGATTCTCTATCACCTGCAACAATCTCTCCCAGTCGTGGGATAACCGAGAAAGAATAAAAGTCATACCTGCATGAAGGGCAAAAAGTTCTTAGAACAAGACTAAAGTAACCTGAATCTGATAAAATATGAAGAACATACATAAAGTGCCAAAAGAAAGCTCCACTAAGACTAGCTGTAAAATGAAATCTCACATGAATTTTTGAAAGTTAACAAGATGGATACTTATTAGTTGGAAAATGAGGATTCCATTGATGTACTAGTTTTCTACAATTAGTAGTTTATTTGGCATGTAATTTAAACGTGAATCATGTCAAAGATTCTCCAGCTTTTATTTTCTAGAATTTATCACTTTCTTAAAAGGTTATTTAGTATGGTAGAAAAATTACTCTATGGTGTAAAGTAAAAAATTTGCAAGAACAAAGTAGCTAAATGAAAATTTATATAAAGCAAAATGGTATAGTCTTAACAAAAGTTTCACTCTTTAGGGAACTTGCATAGATCGTTTATGTTCTAAAAGAAATTTTTATCGAACAGTTGCATTCAATATGAAAAGGGTGAAGGATACTCACAGTTCCTTAAATACAGGAATGTCAACATGGCTCAGTTCGAGACAAAGGAATCTTCCTCCCCATTTCAAAACCCTGAGAGAGAGATAGATGGGCACCAACATTATAGACACTATAATTCATAACACAAACCTTATTCAGCTATGGAACAGTCTGTGCCACTGCATGGAAGTAGGTCCACAGCACAAAACAGGTAGCGAATTCTTAAAATTACGAGATTGTGAACAAAGAAAAGGAAGTTGGAAATGGAATGTTCTTTCTCTTTGCATAGAATCAACTTCATAAGTATGCCACAGAATATAATTAACACCAATTCTTAGTCTAACCTATAATGAAAATGAAAAAGAAAAAGACACAAGTTTTTGCTGAACCAGTGAACCATGAACTTAGAAATAAGCAGCATGAAAACCACAGCAAGGTATTATAATGAATAGATGAATTCAGCTTCATATTTCATTTACCATGTTTTCTAATTATCTTCATAATTCATCTCATACATAAACTGGTTCGAGAATACAGCAAGCTCGAGGGCATTCATGCATAGATGCTCCTGGGAAATTTGCTAACCCCATGAATTCAAGTCATAATCCGGCAGTCTACCTTGGTACTACTTTTGAGTATTAGTTGTAAAGCTAAGAGAATACAGTTTATTTCACCAAAAGTTACAGAATATTCAGTTCCTTAATCACTTTACTCAAAGCCATGATTACTGTTGGTCACAAGAAAGAAAACGTCCCTTTTCTAAACAAGTTATAGTACCAGTCTCTCCAATTTATCTACATGGGCTTGGTTTCCTAGAGGGAATTAGAATATAGAATATATCAGACGGTTCTGTAAAGAAAATGACACTATGAACCAAAAGAAAGGGAGGTCAAAAGTTTGAAGTTTACCTATAAGCTTCAGAAAGAACTTTCTCTATGTGGGTGACATTTCTAATTCCAAATGCAATGGTATAACCATCCATTGAATTATCTTCAAAACTTAGGGCTTCTGCATCTCCTTGCACCCATACAAGAGATTTGTCTTCTCCAAGACCTAAAAGCACAGGGAAACAGGATAAAAAAAGAAGAAATAGTAACATTGAGGTGACGTACAAAATTTCCCTCACAAATAATTTTTCACCTTTAGGAGATAAAATATAATCCATTCAACAACAAACTTATTCTTTTATTTACCTTTCTCTAGGGCACGATTTTTTCCAACATCTAACATGTTTGGGTTGATGTCGCAGACATATATCCGAGTTTCTTCCTGTAGGTCATCATTGAGTGGATCTTGTAATGCTCTGCGTTTGATGCTGTTAACACTTTCCAGAATCCTGAAAGCAACATCACCTGCACATTCAGCATTTTTAACCTAAGGAATACAGCTTCAGTTTACATCAAGAAAATAGAATGAAGCATAGTAACACCCCAAACTTGTCTCGTTTGATTTTACACTAGAAAATGACAAATAAATTTCATTTTAAGGAGCTAAGATTCACTTCCAAGGTCATACTATTATGAGTGTTATTCATTATACTCACATTGCCCAAATTAATCATCCAACCAATAGAACTACAACAGCTAGCCTAATTCTTTTTTCACTTTTGCAGTTCTTATATTTTCCCGTAACCTCACCATATTTATTGTTTGCCGGTGTTTATGCTTTATCCACTACAAGAAATGCACATATACTTCGTTCAACAAGGAAAGCCTACCTGTTCCACCAGCTACATCAAGATGTTTCATTCCTGGAAATGGGCTCAGTTTGGAAACCAATCTGATAAATTGGGCAGAAGATTTAAAATAGAGAAAGCAACAAGATGATAAAAGTGAAATAATAAGAACAAAAATGCATACAAAATCCAACCTATCCTTCCACAGTCTATGTAGTCCGCCACTCATGAAGTCATTCATGAGATCATAGTTTGAAGCAACATTGCTAAAGACTTTACCAACCATTTGGCTTTTCTCTTCTTCTCGTACTTCTTTAAACCCTGAAAACATAACACTAGTAAAATTCATAATGATAGTGACACAAGGGAGGTTGTAGGAATTCAGATACAAGTATAGGGTGACGTATTTGAGATTTGAGCATTAAGAGCAAAGAAAATCGCATATATGCATCTGGTATATGGATACGAAATATGCATAGTTGACCTTTTTGTGATAAGAAATAGCTACTTCCGAAACCTATACTTCCATGGTTTTCACATCAGCCATCTATTTTCCAATTTGTGTGCTACAAAAAATAGTGTCATATTTCCATCTAAAGTGAAGTTGCCTATAGTAATTCGGATCTTCATGTTTCAAGGCACAAACAAAACCACATAAAGTCTCTTGGAAGAACCGCAAAGGTATTGATGAAGACATTGAAAACATGCATAAAGATATGCTAAGCATTTCAAATATATTGATGAGCAAAATTGAATAAATAAATCAAATAAGCAAGAATCAATATTTCATTTTCTTTCTTTTATTTTTATTTATTTTTCTGTAGAGAAAGAAAGAAGCAGACAAATACCAAAACTTGTGGCATGTGAATGTAACAGAGAAGCAGAACACAGCTTGGGCGAAATTCGACCGCTGAGATTCTTAGTTACCAGCCTGAGAGCCATTCCCCTACAAGGATTGCCTACAGAAAAGCTCACATTCACTTTCTACTTACAATAGTAAGATCTATATTACCCGGATTCTTCATTTTCTCCAAAGCAAACATGGGATATAAAAATGAAAAAAACTTATACAAAATTGAGCATATAAACTTGCTCCAAATCCAAGTAACATAAAAAAAATGAGTCCTCTACAATTAAGAAGATGATACAAATAAAATTCTTATAACTTATAGTTAAGCAATTAGCAAATTTGGAAACAACCCACCATTTATCCCATATTTGGATTGAATAATAACATCCAAAATTCAACAGAGTATGAATCATTTAAAGAGAACTGGAGCTTAAGCATATTATATAAACAGAATTACTAGCTGGTAGAGAATTAGAAACTTTTTAGTTAAATTTCACTAACTCGTAACATATCCTGCCCTGACCCCGACCCCGACCCCGACCCGAAATTCTACACCCGTCCCCCGACCCGAATTTTATTTCATTTCATTGCTTCAAGCCAATTCTTTAATTAACAATTCACTCAATTATTTTGATTTATAAAACAGTGGTGAATCAAAGATTTGTCAATGCAATGAACTCCTCAAAAATTTAGATTTGCCAACAAATTTGCTTACTCGATACAAATGTATATGTTGCTTTTCAGCAGAGAAAATCAAATAAATTTATCCAAGAAAAAGTAAAAAGAGAATGTGAAGAATAACCTGCTTTCACTGTGTCGATTTGTATGGAGAAACGAAACCTCCAGGGCCCAGCAGATTTCGATCGTGACTGAAAATGGTGAAGACAGAGATGGCGTTGGATATTGGCGAAAGGATCAATGGAATAACGAAAATCACTGATAATTTTGGGGTTTTAGGGTACTAAAGACTAAACAGAGGCGGCAGTGGGACAAAAGTCTCGGGAGATTTAAATCGTAAATAAAAATATAAAGAGAGATAATTTTGTAAATATCCCAGGTGAGTCGGGGGTGGGTTTATTCCATATCGACCCCGTTAATTTTAAAAAATTAACTCGAATCAACCGAAACATTAATATTTGTTTTTTAATTTGACAAATTTATTTGAAAAAAGGATAATTTATTAATATAATAAAAAATAAAGTATAAATTGGTCAAATATTTTAGATTTCACCCTAAATCTTGTAATACAAGATAAGACTTTATTGATAGTTTATTAATATCGTGTAATTTTATTGAAACTTGAGGACCAATTTAAAATATTTTCCATAGTTGAAGGACGTATTCTGGAATTAACCCTTAACTTTAAATGGAACAAAAGTAGTTTTGGGTTTAAGCTGTTAATCCTCCACAAAGGATATAGTATTTAACCCTTCAAAACTCCAGCCGCCCTTCTCACACTGTCAAACTCCATCGCGTTGCCGTCGCATATCCGCCGCCGGAGTTGATAGGATGTCGAGTCGGCCTGAATTGCAAGCCCCGCCGGAGATTTTCTACGACGACGTAGAAGCTCGAAAATACACTTCCTCATCTCGTATTGCTGAAATACAGGTTCACTTTGCAGTTATTTTTCCTTTTATTTTGTGTATAATTTTATTAGCTGCTGAAATTACTAAGTATTGAAATTTGGGTTTTTTGTAAAAAAAAAATAGACAAAGCTCTCTGAGAGAGCACTGGAACTTCTGGCTTTGCCCGATGATGGAGTCCCAAGGTTGCTCCTTGATATCGGTATATATATTTATTTCTCTGCTCAAACAAAAATAAAATAAAATGAAATTACCCTTTTTTAATATTTAATTTGTAATATTTTGTTGTTATTTTAGGTTGTGGATCAGGGCTTAGTGGGGAGACAATAACTGAGAATAGTCACCAATGGATTGGTTTCGATATTTCTGAATCAATGCTTAGTAAGTTTAGTTCTTATTTTTTGTTGTTGAAACTTAATTTTTTGACACATTTGTAATAAATGGTTTTAAGTGTTTTTTTTTTTTTGGCTTTGATTTATAGATGTTGCTTTGCAAAATGAGGTTGAAGGAGATTTGTTACTTGGTGATATGGGTCAGGTAAATTACCAAGTTCTTAAAAATCTTCAAATTAAACCGATGTTATTGTAGCTGTTTTCGGACATGTTTCTTAAATGAGGACTTCATTATACTATATTAATTTTCAGGGCTTAGGACTTCGACCTGGAGTTATCGATGGAGCTATTAGTATCTCTGCTGTTCAGGTATGCTTTTGGTCAATATTTTGCTTCACCATTTTCATATATTCAAGTTCAATTCCATGCTTCGAATATTCTGAATTCTGTAAGTCTTGCCTTGTGTATGAAAAAACTTATTTCATTATGGATCAGATTACCATTTCAACTGTTATTAATTTGAATGTATGTTACTTTGGAAATCCCCTTACGTCTTATGGGAGCCTCGGTTTTCTGTTTGTCCGTCTTAAATTTTCGGGTTTCAATCGTTATCAAGAATGCACTTGCTATAGTAATCTAATTGAATTCGCCCCTTTAAAACCCGGAAACAACCTCTCTGAGTAAATATAGAGAATGCTGCATATATTGTGACCTTCCCAGAACCCTGCTTCTGGTGGGACCTGCAAATAAGTGTACCATACAGTGTCTCATAGTTTTTACAATAAAAGTCTTTGAAATGTCGATTGGGTTTGCGGAGAAAGAAACAATCATTTATCTTAAAATGTTATGTGGTCAGCACTTTTTCTTTGGGTGCAAAATTTCTCTTTATGGAGAGGATTAATGTGACTTAAGCTTGCAATTTATTCTCCAAAGCGTTCTTGTAATTGGTTTAAACTGAAGCAGTTTAAAGACTTCATATTCTTGCTCATGATTTCTTTTCTCCTTTCGTTGCTTTGGCATGCAGTGGTTATGCAATGCTGACAAGTCCTCTCACGAGCCAAGATTGAGATTAAAGTATGTTAATGGTTTTTATGTATCTAGTTTTTTGTAAATGGGAAATGTATTTCGGTAAATTTAATATGGTTGATATGATCTTTTAGGGCTTTTTTCGGATCATTATATAGATGCTTAGCAAGGGGAGCTAGAGCAGTGCTCCAAGTATATCCTGAAAATCTAGCCCAACATGAGCTAATTTTGAGTTATGCAATGCGCTCTGGATTTGCTGGTGGCGTGGTTGTCGATTACCCGCACAGGTATGTTGCGATCCCATATGAACTATTTATGATCGGCTTTACAGTTGCCATCTTTCTTCGTGTCCATATATGTGTTTGGTGGGATGGATTGTTTGAGTTAATGACAGCTATGCATACACTTGCTTCTATTCCTTTTTCTTGTTCACGATGAACTTGTTTTAGATCCAATTGTTCATGCCTCCAATTGGATCATACGATTTGTTCCATTGCTTTTAATGGAATCAAGATTTGCAGTCTCGTTTATTCAGCAGTCTCATTTATTCAGAGGCAATGGAATGTATTGCATGAAATTATCGACATTTCATGATTACTGGTGTTATTTTCCTGCTATTATGTCCTTGCGGGCATTTGTATCTTAGCACTCCACTTCTTTTTACCTTATGCCTCTCGTACTGTGCATTTTCATTTTTGTTTATATTATATTTATCCATCTATTGTATCTTTGTTAGTGCATGGTTTTCAGAACTGGACCATTGGTTGAATTGGTCAGGCCACCGGTTCATCAGTCCAACCAGTCCGTCTGGTTCAATTAAAGAAATCATTAAAAGAATCTTAAAAATTTAAAATTATGTATTAAAAATTCAGTTCAACTGGTCCATACTGATTTGATGCCCTTCTCTGCACTGGTACCTTGGCCTATTCACGGTCTGACCGGCCAGCCTAGTCCAGTTCAAACAACCTTGCACTAGTTTAGGGAAAGGTGCTATCGCTTCTATCGCATGGAATATAATTTAGGTGAAAATATGCATTCATGAACATAGGAGAGAGTTCCAATAGAACACCCTTTCTTTTAAATATATAGATAGATGGACATTTCGTTGTATCATTTTAAGCACTCTAACACTAACTAATTGTCTTCCTCCAGTACCAAGAAGAGAAAAGAATACCTTGTCCTCACTTGTGGCCCGCCGTCCCTCAGCTCTGTCGTTCCCAGTGGAAAAGGTGAAGACGGAGAGAGTTGTTCTGATGATGAGAGCAGTGGAGATGAAGAAAATCAGACGGTGAGCCTATATATATATGTATATATATGTATCATATTACATGCTTTATTGCCCTATACCAGTCAAAGCCTGCACTTTTTTTCCCGGAAAACGAAATAAATAAGTGGTTTACGAAGTTTAGTACATTGCTCGTTGTTGCTTCGGTTTCTGCCGCCACAATGACTGCAACTACTTATATGTTATTGTTGTGTTTTTCGGGGTTTTGTTGCAGGTTTGCATTTCGGACAGGCATAGACCTCAGAAAAAGCAGAAAGTAAACAAGAAAGGGAAGGGCAGAGAATGGGTGTTGAGGAAGAAGGACCAGATGAGAAGGAAAGGGAATGTCGTTCCCCCTGACACAAAGTACACTGCTCGAAAACGGAAAGCTCGTTTCTAACCAGCTACGATATTATAGATCTGAAAGTTTTGGGATGAACTAGTTTTACATATATCATGGTTTATTATCACTTTGAAAGTAATAGTTAACGAGTCTAATGGTGATTTAAGGTTTTGGTTATTGTATCGATACATACATATCTCTGTGTTTTGGTTTTAAGAAAATATTGATATATATAATATATATGGATGTGTTTTGGTTTTGGAATTTTGGAATGTAGAGAAATTTTCTAAAATAAGGAGCATTAATATTTAATTACACAAACATATTTTTATAGATGTATTTTTTTTCTTCTTTTGTGTTTTTATAACTTTCTTTTTCTTTTTCTTTATCCATTCTCTTCTGCTTCTTTTTTTTGTTTTTTCCTTTTTTTCATATTTTTTAACTAGTTTTCCTATGTTTTTCATTGGGTAAAATTAGACCACAAATTCGTTTCACTTGAAAAAATTAAATTGTTTAAAAAATTAAAAGTACATAGATTAGTTTTAACAAATGGAAAATATAGAAAAACTATGTTAAAATAAATAGAGAAGGGAATAAAATAGAGAGAGAAGTAAAACAGAAGAGAATGAAAAATAAAGAAAAAAATTAAAAGAACATAAAAAAAATTAAATTGCTCAAAATAAAAAAAATATGGGAACTAAATAAATTAATTTAAAAATTTGTTTGAAATGATGATTTAATGGGCTGCATCAGCTTATCATTACACAGTAACAGCAATTAACAACTCAATAGTTAAAATGTAAGTAACTAAAACGTAATATTTCAAACATAAGTGACTAAAATGTACTTGAAGTAAACAAAAGAGACTATTCTAATAGTTTATTCTAATTAAAAATAAGTTAGTAATATTATTTTTTATACATCTTTAAATCCAATTAACGTTATTCAATTCAATCTAACGCTATATGTGAGTAATATATTTATTATATTTTGTTTATGTCACGTAAAAATTAATTTATAATGTAATATTACAATGTAAACACTAAAAAATATAAAAAAAAATATTATAATATAATATAATATAATATTATTACATGTTAAACTACATTGTAGGAAATTAATTATGGTAAAATTTTCTATGTTAAACTACATGTTATAATGGCTGATTGAGTTTTAGCTCGATTGGCATGGGTATTATTGTCAATACATGATGACTTTTGTTCGAATACGCTGAAAACGCATTATACTCCTATTTATAAATTGAGGAGGGACTATGGATAGTTTATAGGCACGATAGCAATTAATTAATTTTTAAAAGTAAAAAAAATATTTTTATAATTTTTATTTGATTTTTTAAAATTTTAAATTTTTAAACCTTAATTAATTACCGATGTGGCATCCACGTGACAATTCATTTTAAGGTGATTTGATAAATATCACAAGTTTAAGGGCTAAAGGAAGTGAAAATTTAAATAAAGGACTAAAATGATATTTTTATAAAATTTGAAGTCCAAATAAATTATTATACTATGAATACTATACACTCATGCTAAAACATATAAGAACACGTCATTTCTTATGATTCACTATACATGTATGAATTTACAAGCTGTTAGTGCATTAAATATGAAATATAAATTCACAACTTTTAAAATAAATATAATAGTAAATTTAATCCTTAACATTTATATATTATGTCAATTCAGTATTAATTCTAAAAAATTACCTCTTAACTTTTACATATTATGTAATTTGATTTTTATTTTTTTGCAATCTTGCTTTTATTTCTGACAATAAGAGTTAATTTTAAAATAATAAGACAATAGTAAAATTATTAACTTGGATTTTTTTGTGTTCCATTTTTTATATATTTTCAATTAAATTTAATTAAAAAGCTTGTTTTTTTAGAAAGAAAAATAAAATTACAAAAACGATCAAATTACATAATATATAAAAGTTGAGAGTTAATTTTTTAGAATCAAAATTAAATTAACATAATGTATAAAGGGTTAAATTTGCTATTATGCAAATTTTAAAAGCTTTCACGTCATTTTTATGTTAGTCATTTAAACGTTAATGACCAAAAAAGGTAAAATCAAATATTTAAATGACTATTTTGTAATTTTCTTATAGTTGAGTGATAAAAAATTAAATTTACCAATAGGTGACCACAGTGTGGTTTACCCCGGAAAAATCCATAAATAAATACGAAATAAAACGCTAAACTTATTCGACTTGTTTTATGGTTTCTCTTTCGCTTATTCTCGGTCTTAAGCACATAACAAAAACCCTGACTAACGCACGCAGGCCCTCAAAGCCCACACCCTTTCTATTGGACGCCGCTCTGTTTCCTCATTCTCATCAAAGTTCAGCAGCCATGGTTAGTGTACTTCCTTTACTTCGTTTTTCTTCATTACTTTTTATCTATCACTAATTCTCTCATTTCATTGATTTTTTTTTCATTTCTTGTAATTTTTTTTTATTAAATTTGCAGTCTCAGCAACCGGATACGAAGCCTTTGACTGAAGAAGAGCTCGAACGAAAGAAAAAGAAAGAAGAAAAGGTTCATTTGTTATTAACTTTTTCATTTTAGTTTAATTACTTCCAAATCTGGATTCGTTTATTGTTATTTAGCTTTACCTATGTTTTTTTTGGTGATAGGCGAAGGAGAAGGAACTGAAGAAACAAAAGGCCTTAGAAAAAGCTGAGTTAGCCAAACTTAAGGTAACTGCAAGTAAAAATCTGCTTACGAACTTGTAAAACTGTGCGTGTAATTAGTTTTAGGCCTCACAACTTTGGATACGATTCGAAAATAGGACACTGATTAACTTGTTTTAAACATGATTAACATAACAAGTTAATTTGTGTTTATGTTATTCGGTTTGCATGAGAAGCATGAGATATGACGCATGGATTACATGGTTTGCTAGATGTAGCTAGTTTTTTGTTTTGATTTTTAGCAATGTTGAAATCAATGAATGTTTTTTTTTTCTTGTGATTCTACAAAGGCACAACAAGGATCGAATACTCCAAGAAAGAGTGCAAAGAAGAGTGCCAAGCGAGAAGCAGATGATGAGAATCCGGAGGATTTTGTGGATCCAGAGACTCCTTCTGGCGAGAAGAAAAGACTATCTAATCAGATGGCCAAGCAATATAGTCCAGCTTCTGTGGAGAAGTCGTAAGTGTTGAAAAAGTTCACAATTGGTAGATTAGATATGTTTTAAGGTTAATTTTTGTTTCAACTATTGCATTCTTTGTCTCTGTATGTTTAGATGGTATGCTTGGTGGGAGAAATCTGGGTTTTTTCAGGCTGATGCAAGTAGCTCAAAACCACCGTTTGTGATTGTATGAATCAAACTGGAATTCACCCAATTCTCTTTATTTACCGTTTTTCAAACTAAAGTGATGATTCTTTAATAACCTTACTGATCTTGCAGGTTCTTCCTCCACCAAATGTGACTGGGGCTCTGCACATAGGCCATGCACTGACTTGTGCCATAGAGGTTGCATAGTGTAATGCTACGGCTGCTAATATTTATTGGCAATTTTTCATTGTATTTCATTTATTTCATGCAGGACACGATCATTCGTTGGAGAAGAATGTCTGGATACAATGCATTGTGGGTACCTGGCATGGATCATGCTGGGATAGCTACACAGGTTGTGTTCCTTCGTTTTTTTTTTTTTGGATCAGTTAAAGCTTAAGTTTCATTTTGTTATATATAAGTTTCTCCATTTTGCTTTTTGTTTGATATAGACAGGTGTGACTTGAAGTTGCTCTAATATCTGAATTTTTCAGGTGGTTGTAGAGAAAAAGCTAATGCGTGAAAGAGGCTTAACCAGGCATGATGTTGGTCGTGAAAATTTTGTAAATGAAGTGAGTTTTAACTCTGAAATTAAGTTTCTCTGAGTTTTAACTATGAAATTAAGATGGAGCTATTGATTTGCTCTGCAAATGTAACATCTTTATGGTTTTTTATTGATACCGCAATTATTAGGTTTGGAAGTGGAAGGATGAGTATGGTGGTACCATTCTGGGACAGTTACGACGTTTGGGTGCCTCCCTTGATTGGTCCCGTGAGGTAAAATATGAATGGCATCCTTTAATAGTTTAACTTTTTCTTTTCATATTGGCTAATGGGCCATGGCTATATAGTTAAATTTATCTTTAGCTGTTTTATTAATAGCTTCTCATGTTTCTTGCTGGTTTTTCTTTTTTATTATATTATTTATTTATTTTTTCCAGTGCTATACAATGGATGAGAAGAGGTCAAAGGCTGTGGTGGAAGCTTTCAATCGGCTTTATAAGGAGGGTCTTATTTATAGGCATGTTTTATGCTGAATGATTTCTGTTATTCTGTGATTTGATGAAATTTGTGTTGCTTACAGTAAAAATGAAGTTCATAGCATTTAGAATGATCGGTATCCTTTAAGCACAATCCTTTGTTTTTCAAATTCGTTGCCTCTTCATTTCTCCATGCATTTTACAGGGATTTACGGTTAGTCAATTGGGACTGTATCTTGCGAACTGCTATCTCTGATATAGAGGTAATTCAATTTTTGGGTAATTTTTTTTTCTTCATCTTTTGCTGCTTCTCTTGAAGTTGCTCCACGTTTCTAGGTAGATTATACGGACATCAAAGAAAGAACTTTGTTAAAGGTACCTAGTTATGAAAAGCCAGTGGAGTTTGGAGTGTTGACCTCCTTTGCTTACCCTTTGGAGGGAGAATTGGGTGAAATTGTTGTTGCCACTACTAGGGTTGAAACAATGCTTGGTGACACAGCTATAGCTATTCATCCGGAAGACAAGAGGTACAGTCATCTGCACGGGAAATTTGCCATTCACCCTTTCAATGGACGAAAACTTCCAATAATCTGTGATGCAATTCTAGTTGATCCAACTTTTGGAACTGGTGCAGTAAAGGTAAAGAGTTTTATCATAGATTTTGAGATGCTATTGCTAACTGTGCATCTTTCCTCGTTTTGTTTACTTTTCTTGGCATTGCCTTCAATGTTGCACAGATAACTCCAGCTCATGATCCAAATGATTTTGAGGTGGGCAAGCGCCATAACCTTGAATTTATTAACATTTTCACTGATGATGGGAAAATAAATAGCAATGGTGGGGCAGATTTTGTTGGAATGCCACGGTTTAAGGCTCGTGAGGCTGTGATTGATGCATTACAGAAGAAGGTATTTGATTTTATTGATATGTATATGGGAAGAGTTATCTTTCAGTTTGAGATCATGCAAATATTCTTGTGTAATTTTCTCTGCTGCAGTAGTATTGAATCTTTGATTTAAATTTCTTGATTATGGGTGTGCACCCCTTGCATCCCATCTATGTATGGAGAAAGAATTAAACCTGCATCCATTTGGTTTAAAATGCTAATGTTCTACCCTAAACTTCAAGGTATTTTCCCAGTATGCTGGATTCATATGCAATGATATTTCACTATTGAGCTCTAGTCTGGACTGCATATTTGGTTAACCTGTGGCATCTGCAAAAAATAACTAAATAAGTGCAACTAAAATTCCTAGAAAGAAGATACTAGAAGGGAGGGTAATTATGATTGCTTCCTGATTTATGGTTCTTTTATACCTTTGGGGTTTCAGTATTTCTTCAGACTTGGTGGCATTTTGCCATTTCAAGAGTTGTAATTTGAGATGTAAAGTTATCATTTAACAACTATAAACATCGGTTTATGAGCTACGTTTTCATTCTTTGGAGGGTAATAAGACATTGATAAATGATGATTGTATATAAGGTTTGATTTACTATTGCAAGAATAAAAATATACAAGTATATATATATGTGTATTTATCTGTAAGAAGGAAAATAAATCTGAAATCCAAGCAAAGTCATGCTTTAGTTATGCTTTATAAGTCAAGTACATTCTTTTTTGTCGTGGGATAGATGATATATGTTTCATGGACATGGGGGATGAGAGTTAGATACAAGTATGTCTCCAACCTAGGCATCGTAGTTTTCTCAAGTTAATCATGTACATTGTATCTGTGTTGGAAAATGAGGACTCAGGATAGCACAATTGGTGAGCAATTTGAATGCATGAAAAGGCCTTAGGTTGTTGACCAATCTTTTGCCTTTTGCACATTTACATTGTATAGCTTTTGGCATTAAATAATTTCTATTTTCATCAATGCATGATCGGAAGTAATTTCTATATTCATTAATTTATTTCTTCACCTTCAGAAATTGTATCGAGGAGCTCAAAACAATGAGATGCGCCTTGGCCTTTGTTCAAGAACCAATGATGTCATTGAGCCAATGATAAAGCCCCAGTGGTATGTTAGCTGTAGCAGCATTGCGAAGGAAGCTCTTGATGCAGCCATGGATGATCAAAACAGGAAGCTTGAGTTCATTCCAAAGCAGTACACCGCGGAATGGAAAAGGTACTCATTAAGTATTTTTTCTTCTACGTGCTGATAATATGTTCTAGAATAATGATCTTCTCAAGTATTATGACTTTTTTTTATGTTTGGTGTTGTGACATTCTCATATTTGAATTAGCTTGCTCCAATGTGATTAACCAAAAGCCTAAAAAATGTAGGAAACTATTGCTTCTAGAAATTTTAGGTTAACAATTCTTGTTGGTTTCCATTGAATGGCTCCATGGCTGACTTTATTTCTATGTCATATTCATCTTACACCATCCTGGTTTAATGGCTGCATAGCGTGAGTGATAGTTTCCAAATGTTGCAGGTGGCTTGAGAACATTCGTGATTGGTGTATTTCAAGGCAGCTTTGGTGGGGTCACCGTATTCCTGCATGGTATGTTACTTTGGAAGATGATGAACTGAAGGAACTTGGTGCTTATAATGATCACTGGATAGTTGCCACCAATGAGGAACAGGCTCTAGCAGAAGCTAGGAAGAAATATTCTGGGAAGAAGTTTGAGATGTCTCAAGATCCTGATGTACTCGACACTTGGTTTTCTTCTGGTCTTTTTCCATTATCTGTGTTGGGATGGCCAGATGATACAGATGATTTAAAAGCATTTTATCCAACATCGGTTCTCGAAACCGGCCATGACATTCTCTTCTTCTGGGTTGCTCGAATGGTTATGTTGGGAATGAAGTTGGGAGGTGATGTACCATTCAGTAAGGTGAGTGCAATCTTGTCCTTAATTGTGTACAGCACTTTTGTGAGACTGCTTCAAGCTCTCTATTGACCCTAGATGATTTTCATTTTTTCAGGTTTACTTACATCCCATGATCCGAGATGCACATGGGCGTAAGATGTCAAAGTCTTTGGGAAATGTAATTGATCCTCTTGAAGTGATAAATGGGATATCACTTGAAGGTCTTCATAAGAGGCTTGAAGGGGGTAACTTGGATCCTAATGAGCTGGCCACTGCCAAAGAAGGGCAGCGGAAAGATTTTCCTAACGGTATTGCTGAATGTGGTGCTGATGCTCTCCGGTTTGCTCTTGTTTCCTACACCGCTCAGGTTCATACTTCTACATGCTTATTCTATTATGTTATGTTTCTACTCTCATTAAACTTGTTGTTCTTCTCTGAGAGACCTTGCACTTCTCAGCCTTTTTGTTTTTAAATTATTATTTCATTTCAGTCAGATAAAATCAATTTGGATATCCTAAGAGTGGTTGGCTATCGTCAATGGTGCAACAAATTATGGAATGCTGTTCGTTTTGCCATGAGCAAACTTCCGGATGACTATACTCCTCCATCAACCATAAATCCTGAGACAATGCCTTTCAGTTGTCGCTGGATACTCTCAGTGTTAAACAAGGCTATATCGAAGACCGTATTGTCATTAAATTCATATGAATTTTCTGATGCTACGACCAGTGTGTATTCTTGGTGGCAGTATCAGTTCTGTGATATTTTCATCGAAGCAATCAAACCTTACTTTGCTGGTGATAATCCAGCTTTTTCCTCTGAAAGGAAATTTGCACAAGATGCTCTTTGGGCTTGTTTGGAAATAGGCCTGCGTTTGCTTCATCCATTTATGCCATTCGTTACAGAAGAACTGTGGCAGCGCCTTCCAGGAGTAAAGAGCCACACAAAGAAAGAATCTATAATGATATGTGATTACCCATCACCAATTGAGGTAAGTTCCTGTTTCTTTTGGTAATAATTTTTTTGTTTTATTATCCTGAAAACTGAAAAATCATATGATAACTGAACAAAAAATTTGTGCAAGTTCAACTTTTAATTTTGGTCTTTGTGCACTGGCCTCTTTTTCCCTTTGCAGAGCTGGACAAATGAAAGGGTGGAATATGAAATGGACCTTGTAGAGTCCACTGTAAGGTCTCTTAGGTCACTTCGGGCCGAGCTGCTTGCTAAGCAGAAGAATGAAAGGTTCATAAGTGAAACACTATATATATACTCTTTTTGTTGTTTCGAATCTTCGAAGGAGCTGGCTTGTGATTGCCTTGACATAACTCACAGCAAATCTTTGTCTAATTGTATTGCATTAATTTTATTTTTTTTAGGTTACCTGCTTTTGCATTATGTCAAAATGATGAAGTGGCGAAAATCATAAGATCTTGTGAATTAGAGATCTTAACCCTTGCCACGTTATCATCTTTCAAGGTATTGCAGCATATTAAACACTGATGCATCGAATTCCAATTCAGAATTTTGGATTATCCTTTTATTATAGTGTTCAAATGCGGTTTTTAATGTTTTCAAATTACCAATCTCCAGGTTCTACTCAGTGGTGTGGATGATGCTCCAGCTGGATGTGCATTTGAAAATGTTAATGAAAACCTTAAAGTTTATCTTAAGGTTCAGGGAACCCTAAATGCAGAAGCAGAACGCGAAAAGATTAAGAATAAAATGGATGAAATACTGAAGTAAGTTTTTTTCTATTCTAGACTTTTCATTTTATTTTGATGTACTAATGTTTGGCATCTGTATCTACTACATATCGGATGTGATTATGGAGATATGACCTTCCAAAAACTTCAAAATATATATCTTTATCAGATAGACCTATCAGTTGGGCGAG
Source organism: Gossypium hirsutum (assembly GCF_007990345.1). Lineage (NCBI taxonomy): Eukaryota > Viridiplantae > Streptophyta > Magnoliopsida > Malvales > Malvaceae > Gossypium > Gossypium hirsutum. The sequence continues at coordinate 2,247,054 of NC_053431.1, read as the reverse complement.
TCGGGTTGGTTTGGAGTTGGATCAATTCATAAATCAAGTCAATTAGGGCTTTAGGACTTTTCTAATCTTTTCAGTTCAAGTCAATTTTGAATCTGGGTAATTTGGGGTTTAGATCAATTTCGGGATCGGCTCACTTCAGGTTTGGGTCAATTTCTTGTGCTTCATTTAGGATTTGGGATGTTTTGGGTTCGGGTTTTTCAAGTCAGGTCCTTCAGGTTTGAATCAGTTTGGATTTGGATCTGTTTCCAGGTTCGGACTTCTTTTGGGTCTGGTTGAATAGGTTTGGATTATTGACTTTTTATGGTCAAAATGGATTGGGTCAAGTTTGCATTCAGTTTGATCAAGTCGAGTTTCTGGGTTCAGGTCAAAATATATGGAAAGAAACTTAAAGAAAATTTAATATATCGGTGTCAGGCTCATCCTCATATCTGACACTTACATTTAGTCTGAGTAAGATAGGGCACGAATACTCTGGTCAATCTTCAATACATGTCAATATAGCAAGAGAGTTGCCATAACTCACAGGATCAAAATTGTTTGTTTTCACAGGCAGCAGGAGAAGCTGAAGAAGATCATCAGTGCATCAGGATATCAAGAAAAAGTTCCATCTCACATTCAAGAAGAGAATGCAACAAAGCTGGCAAAACTTCTCCAAGAATTCGAGTTTTTCAAGAAAGAAAGTGATCGTTTAGAATCTGAATCCCAGCATCAAAAGTAAGGTTAACCCCTCCCTTTTGAGTTTCTTGATTCGAATGATAATTTGGATGGCATTATTAACCCCTCCCTTTTGAGTTTCTTGATTCGATGACAATTTGGATGGCATTACACTTTTCTTTTTGATGATTGTTTTGTTACTGTCTAAACCTCACCAATACTTTTGTTTATTTTTAACATTTGATGCTTGCCATGTTTGTTATACAAGAGTTTACCCAGTTAGTTAATAGTATGACAATTTCCCACTTTGCTCATCCGATACACAGTTAATTTCACAAAACGTCCCTAAACTATCTCTTTGATTTTAATTTGGTTCCTAAATTTCAATACATTCTAATTGAGTCTTACTAGTATCAGTATTGTATCAATTAGGTCCTTTTATCAGCTTAGCCGTCAATTTAAGTGTTAAATGTCAGTTTGAACTTGAAGCACGTGAATCAAACTCTAAAGTCTTAAGTACTTGTGTACTTATGGCATGGACAGTTTGATAAAATTTAAGTCACGTGAATCAAACTCTGAAGTCTGAAGTACTTGTGTACTTACGGCATGGACAGTTTGATAAAATTTAAGAGTTATTTTCCTTTTAACATGTTGAATTGTAACTACACTTGTGTTTATTATTTGATTCATGTGATTTAAATATACTCCATGTTAAATTTAAGCGGACATGTAATGCTTAAACCAATGACTAAGCTGATGGAAGGACTTGATTAATATAATATTGATACTTTGATAATTCAATTAGAAGGTTTGAAGTTTTGAGTACTAATTTAAAATTGGGACAATAATTTGCAAACATTTAGTGGAATTAACCCATATATATTTATGGGAATATATTTGGTATATTATTCATGGAGTTTAAAAACTCCACAAGCATAGTTAAAAAGTCTTAATGTCTTATTTGGGTTTGGCTCCCTTCCATTACCATTTTAGCCATTATTATCCTATATATGTTTAATTATCATTCGCAAGTTGACTTTGACTTTCATATTCGATGGATGGCTTTTACAGAATTGAGTAAAAATCTCCTTAATTACTTGTTCTATTTATTTTTAAAATATCAATTAATGATTTTTTAATCTCGGTGAGTAAAAAATCTCGTTTATATGTATGAGTACTGTATAGATTTATTTTAACTGTGCTAAAACTCTAAAGACATATATTAAAGGGGCTATTTTATGTAATTTTTTAAATGATATTTTGTTGAACATTAAATTTTAAATAAATTAGAAATTAACTATTTGATAAATCTAATATACGTTAAAATTATATAAAATGATTGGGTGGATTTATATTTTTATGTGCACGGTGAGTACATTTATATTTTTAATATAACGGCAGTAGCTTGATATAATGCAACTTGAAACTAAAATCAGTCAATAATAATTTCTAGCTATTCGCAAATCTTGCAAGCCAGTGTTAAGCATGATAATCACTAAGCAATTAACTTATTGGAATATTATAATAATTGAAAATATTATCGTAAATAGACATAAATAATCGATGGATTGTGATTAAGATTTTAAGGTTATTATTTAAGATAAGATTACAATTTCTTTCTTTCTTTCTTTTTTTTTTAAACTGATTTATAAATCTTGAACTAAATTTAGGGATGGTAATGAAATAAGATGGATTGGTAGTAGATTTGTTCATGGGTTGGGCTATTCGGCCTAATTTTAAGGCCCGCTTGAAATATGGAGGGTTTGGACAGTTAGACTAGGTTATATTCAGGTTGGGTATAAGCATAATATTAATACATTTTATGCTTATTTCAAGTTCGATCTAATCTGAAATATGGATATAAAATTTTGTCTAATACCACCTATATTTGTACATGACTAACCTAACATTTTAGATTCACTCATATTATTATTTTAGTTTTTTTTAACATTTAATAAATTTATATATATTTATTTTAACTTTTTTCTAATATTTATGTTATAGCATTATATACAGGGGCGAAGTCAGGGGGCTGGTATGGGTTTCGGCTCCCCTTAAAATGTAAAATTATTATTTTGACTTTTAAATTTTTTAAAAAATTTTAAATTAGTAAAGATAAAATTATACTTTGGCCCTTTAAAATTATAAAAATTCGATTCAATTATTTACAAATTATAAAGATATAAACTATAAAAAATTAAAATTTCATTCGGCCCCCTAAAATAATTTTTTGATTTCGCCACTGATTATATATTATTATAGATTTAATTTTTGTATGTTGTAAATTATATAATATAATATATTATACACATTCAAGATGATTAGGCTGAGCTCGAGGTCGATAACTTGATTTATGAACAAATTCTCTCAAAATTATTTATTATAATATTAACATTTTTATTAAATCTTAATTTGTATGTTTAAATAGATACCTGACTTATGATCAAATCTATTGACAACTTAAACCCAAAAATAAATAAACAAATAAATTTGTTGAAAAACCCTACCATCTTAAAAACGCTTCGTTAAACCCCTACTCTCAAAACTCTTTTCAGCTTGCTCTGGTATTTTTACCCATCGGAGCAAATTACAAACAGCCATAGCTGCTTAGTGCAAAAGAAAAAGAAAATGGAGCAAGTGGCGGGTGAAAGGGAAGCCGAAGAGTTCACACTGGTCGCAAGGAAGCCTTACTTCGATCTCCCAACTGCGTGCCCTATTTGTTTGCCGCTTTTCATTTATCTCAAGCTTGCCCACTTTCCCTTTCGTTTATCTTTCAATTCAATCTTCCCTGATTCAGGTTTTTTTTTTCTTTTTCCTAAATTTCAATTGGGTTTCTTTTAATTTTAACTTTCTCTTTAATTGTCAATAAAATTCAAATTGGATGGATGCTGAGCTAAAATAAATTCTGGGGCTGCAGCAACATTGCCTATCTTTAGTTTTCACGCACAAACAGATGCTTTTAGCTTTGTTGGTTATACAATTTGGTTTATGTATGTATGTGATTCAATTGGGTTTCTTTTAATTTTAATTCTCTTTTCTTTAATTGTCAATTAAATGCAAATCGGATGGACGTTGAGCTAAAATAAATGCTGGGGGTGCATTAACATTGCCTATCTTTAATTTTCATACACGCATATATTGGGTAGTTTGGTTCTCTTAGCTTTATTGGCTGTATACAATTTGGTTTATGACACACTATAATTTTTTTTAATTAATAAAAGCAAAATAGTCATTCAAGTTGTAAATTGGATATATATGTATGTAATTCAATTGGGTTTCTTTTGTTATAATGTCTCTTCTTTAATTGCTCAGCTAAAATAAATACTGGGGTGGATCAACTTTGCCTACCTTTAGTTTTAGTTTTCTTTAATATATATATATATAGATGTATGTATAGGATATGTGTGTGTATATATATATATGGTTGTTTGAATCTCATGGCATTGTTGGTTATACAATGTAGTTTATGACACTCTACAATCTTTTTATAAAAGTGAATTAGTTCTTCAAATTGTAAATTGGATATATGTATGTGTATATGTATATGTATTAATTTAAGGGCGTCACTTTAACCAGTAGGACTGCTAGCCATTCACACTCCAATTGCTGTGAATATTGGCCTTAGAGAGAGTTAAAAAGCAAAATAGGAGCTCTAACATCACTTTATGGCTGCTATTTAAAATTAGAGTTTTGAGCTACCATTGAGCCAAATATCAGTTAAGAACTTAACTGCTATAAACTGTAATAAGTAATAACCACTTAAAACATTAAAAATTTCAAGGGTGTTGCTTGAGAGTTGCTTTTGTAAATCTAGATTGAGGTTTTGGGAGGATAAATTGGGTGCATTGCTCCACTACTACGGTAAATTTTCAACTGGGAGCACTCGAATCCTGTTGATGCCCTATTTTTTTTTCTAGAAAAAAAATCTCTTAAACAATCTTCTTGGCATGTTCTTATAGCATTCTCTTTTGGGACATATGTAAAGCTTGAAATTGATGTTCACCTCTTTTTTGTGTTTTTATGAACCAGACAATGATCTTACTCTTATGTAATGTTATGTATGGGGGCATAGTATTGGAATATGTCAGTCAACCTCACATCATTGTTAAAGGTTTTGTTGGTGGTGTTTTCACTGTTTAAAAGATGGGTTGAAGCCCCTTATTTTTCTGATGGCACTAGTGGTCACTATCTGATGGCCCGCTTATAGCTATAATATTTTACTGTCATATTTCTCTAGCATGAGTATCTGCATGTAAATTGTGTTTGTCACATGCAAGCGCGTACTTGGGTAAATAGACATAATCATGATAATGCTATTTTTTAATAAATTTCTGTCAGATCAAATTCCTTATGTTGAATCTGGTACTTACGTTGCCTACAACAACGAGAATAGTGGGGTTGTTGAGTGTTTAAAGAAAGATGGTATCGTTGATCTGGACTCTGAATTCCAATCTGCCCCAGATTGGGTATCGATACAAGCTATGATTAACTCTTGGTTAGCTGATGCATTGACGTACGAACTATGGGTGGGTACCGATGGAAGATCAGCCTACAAGATTTATTATTCTGACCTTTCATGGCCAATAGGAAAAGTTCTTTTCCTAAAGCAAGTGTATAGTGTTAAACAACGTCTTGGAATTACTAAAGACAATGCCGAACACAGAGAAGATGAGGTCCCACTTTTCCCTTCAATTTTTCCATATTTTTTCTTCCCTCTCTTTCTCTCTTGTGTTACTCTACCTGCATGTACATGTTAAACCATGCAATGCTTGCATTTGCGCTATCAAGAAAATGTACCATGTGCTTTTATATACTGATGCTCATGTGCGTTGAGGGTTGGTACTAGATTTTCAGAATCGCACTTCTTTATATTCTATCTCTGGGCAGATTTACAGGAGAGCAAAAATTGCTTATGGTGCTCTATCTACTAAGTTAGGAGAACAGAACTTCCTCTTTGATGATAGGTAATTCCTTTTGGTATCCTGGCATAGATATTAAAATCTGTTGGCTGTAGAAATTTTAGTTTCTCAAATAGTATTTTACTCAAACCTAATGATATAGACAGCTGGATTATTACATGGTTGCAGGCCATCAAGCTTGGATGCAACTTTTCTCGGACATGTTCTTGTCACCCTTCATGCACTACCTGTGAGTTACCTCAGAGGCTATACTATTTCACTCCTTTTTTTATCTCTGAAAGATGATTTTGGTAATTACATGGTTGATTTAAATCATTATGAATTCTTAAACTTGGATTTAAATGTCTTTCGTGAACTCCTTCGGAGTAGTTTTTGCATCTGCTAAACATTCAATTATCTGAAAAAAACTTGAGTCACAAGGAAGATGAATACTGGCTAAACCTGGCTGTTGATGGGAGCAACACTATGCAAAATCACGTAGCTGTATACTGTTGTAGTAATGGAAGCATTCTTGCTGATTATATTTCCTGAATAATCTTTATAGCTTTTGTTAATAAATGATGTGTTTGCACTGCAAATTCCTTCATTTGCATGACAGATATTCTTAATATGTATAATTTATGTCGAATATAAGCGTCATTTAATATATTTTGTGGAAATTATGAACAATTTGATAGGTTATATTAATATTGTAATGACTGTCGCTGCTTTGACCTGAAGACAGAAATTATGAGTTTAGGACTGCTTTTGTTATAATGGCATATTAAATTAGATCATTCTGTAGGTCCTTGTTATAATGGCATAGTAATGATTAACTTTTGGAATTATTTTTTTATTTTAATCATGATTTTGAGTTAGTATCTGCTAAAGATATTTCCTCCTGAAAGGAAAAGAAACATAAGTTGAAATCATGGGAGAATTCAAATTAGGATATTGAAGATCCTATGGATGAATGAGTAACACATTTTCTATAGTACATAACTTTTCTCCTTAACCTCTTTAAAACATGTTCCTTTGCAATTCTTCACCACCAGGACACGTCAGTGCTCCGAAGCAAACTCTTGGAGCATGACAATATTGTCAGATATGCCGAAAAACTTAAAACGGAGTTGATAGAGTCTGGTTCATCATCTTCTGGTCCACAATTTCGCTCAGTCCCTTCATCGTCAACTCCGAGAAAAGGTCCCTCAAATTGGAGTAAGTTACTGCACCCAAAAGTATCTTTTTCTTTCTTTCGTTTTTCCTTTTGTTAATTTGTTAATATTACTTTGCTTTGTTGGTTTCTGGTCTTGGCCTTCATCAACTTCATACGTTAATCATTTTTCAGTAAAAGTACCTCGGAAGCTCCTAGACTAAGAGTTAGATTGCATTTTGATTCCACTACTTAAAAAATGGTCAAATTAGTCCTTGCACATTAGGTCAAAAAACAAATTGGTCATTTTTATTAAAAATTTGTACTGTTAAATACTGGTCTGGTTAATGGAATAACCAAAGAATGACACGTTGTGTGCCACATGTATGTCATGCTGACATACATAGACTAGTTTTTAACAGTAGAAATAAATAGAAGGACCAGTTTGCTTTTCGATCTAACATACAAAGACTATATTGCCCATTTTTTGAGTAGAAGGGGCAAAATGCAATTGACTCCTAGTACGAGGGCTTTCATGGTACTTTTACCTCAATATTCTAGTCTACAATTTACAGTTACAAAACTTATCCCTTTATAACCATTCAAAATGAAAAGAATCATGATTAATTAACTGCTATTGATGTTTTGAATGTTCTGCTGGTGATATAAGGAATGATCCAGTTCTTCGTTTGTAGAAAATGGTTGTCAACTAACCTTAAAGAGTAGTCTAGGGCGCTCATTAGCAGAAACCCTATTTATCTTGGTAAACCTTAGTGTTGTAATAAGCATGGTTCGCTTTTGTTCCCAACTAGGTTCAAAGCCGAAGAGCAAGCCAAAAAGGGAGAAAACAGAGGAGGAGAAAACTTTTAAGAGGAGGGCAAAATATTTTCTAGCTGCACAGCTACTTGCGGTTCTGCTTTTCCTCTCCATGATGGGCGGTTATGATTCTGGCGACCTGGAGCTCGACGACGAAGATGAAGGCATCTCTTTCAATTGAAACAAATCTCTCAGTTACCGGGTACTCATTACTGACATTTTTCCCATTATTAGTGACAATGTTAGTGATCTGTTGAGGTTGAGCTATTAGTATTTGCATTAACATTGTGGTAAAAAGTAAGAACATACATTTAAAGATTTGATTTATACAATATTTAGGCAGCATTTTTTGGTTTGAACCTTTGTACTTGATGTGTTGTATTTTTTTAAAAATTTTGCTTTGAGATAAATTAACGAAGGGAATAAATAGCCTATATTAGAGGGGTCATTTGAAACTTTTGTTAGACTTCTTCATTATAGAAGTAACGGTATTCGACACCCGTATTAGGATATAAGAGGGGATATGACCTCCTAAATACATAGAAAAACTTAAAAAAACTTAAAAGGATTGAACATAACATATTCATGTTGGACAAACACCGGTATTTGATACATGTATCTGACATTTATTAGAATATGGGTATGGAGATATGATCATGGTTATCTAAATTGGACCTGTCTAGCTGTTTGTACCGGTTGAATTAGGAATCGATCGAGATATCGGTTCAGAGAAAAACTTTTAGACTGATTGAAGAACAAATCTATACGGACTGATTGAACCATGCTAAAATTTAAATATATTTTTATTTTTTTTGAATTTTTAATGATTTATTTAATCAAATTGTCCGGACTAGTGACTTGATTGGTTCAACCATTGATCTGATTCAAAAAAACATTGGATATGATCCCCTAATACAAAGAAAAACTTTAAAAGCTTGAAAATACTAATGCCTGACAAATGCCCGTATCTAGATACTCGTATTCGACATTTAATAGGATACGGGTTTAGAGATATGACCCCCTATGGGACATTCATTTGTATTTGACATTTATTGAGATCTAGGTTTATGTCATACAAGCATTCGTATTTGTATACGACATATCTGACATATAATTACGAGGATATGACCTTATGAAAACAAGAAAAACTTAAAAAGATCATAGGTACACATGTTGGACAAACACCTGTATTTATCACTAACAACTAGCACTAGAATCTGAGTAACATAGAAACCATCGGTGCTGCAATAATGCATTTGATTATGTTGGTAAGGTTCACCAGCTGAGATACAAGACTGCCATTTTTGTTGGCATTTTAGCTCTTTCACGTGTGCAACAATAATTATATACGTAAGCTACATTAATAATCACTCAACTATGTATTCTTTATATTTTTTTTATCATTCTACTATGAAAAGTTATAAAATGGTCATCCAACTATTAAATTTTGTCTTTTGGTCATTCAATTATATTGAAATTTTAGGTGTTTTCATTTTTACTTTAGTTAGCTAGTGATCAAAAAGACAAAATTAAAAAATTGGGTAATCATTTTCTAATTTTTCATTGTTGGATAATCAAAAAAATATATATATAATTGAATGATTACTAATGTAGTTTACACTAATTATATGAACTTTCGAGATTCAATTATGATTACAAGTGTGACCAAACATGAAATATTTTGGCAATTCCAACTAGAAAGATCAAAGATAAGCAATCAAAGCTCCATTTAAGTTAAAAGGTAAATAATAATAATAATAATAATAATAATAATAATAATTGAATCTCGAAAGTTCATATTATTATTATTATTATTATTATTATTATTATTATTATTATAGAAGTCTAATTTGGGCAGCTCATTGGAAAATTGGAGCTAATTTTCATATAAGAGGAAAAATTGAAGCCAAAGTTTGCAAATAAAACCAAAAGTCAGGTTACGTATGAAAATTTTATATATTGAATTTTGGACTTTTGAGTTTCAAAATTAATATAAAATTTCATAAAAAAACCATAAATAAAATTTTGAGCTTAAAATGAGAGTAAGTCTAGATTGAAAATGCTTCTATACTTTAGATAGAGTAAGGCTCGAACTTGAGGTTTTAAAATTTTCAAAAATTTAACTTGCGTTTTAAATGTCATAAATTTTTAACCCTCCAAAAGAATATAACATCACGGATTTTTACTCTTTTAGGATCAATTAGGAGTGCAAATGAAACATTAATGTTTACAAATTACTCGAGTTCTACTTCAAACAAACTCGAACTTCATTTGATAAGTAGTTCGAGTTATTGATAAAGCCAAATTTGAACTTTGTAATACTTCATTCGAATACCCGTAAACCTCATCAAGCTTTTCATTTTTAATATATGTTTTAAATATTTTTATGTTATTAAATTATTTTATTGTCATTAACATATATTATTAACCCTAAGCATAATTATTAAGTCGAGTTTAAGCTTGAATACATATAAGCTTAATCAAATTTGAGTTTGAGTTTTAGTACAAAATTGATAAACGAGATTAATCGAGCTTGAGCTCGAGTAGCTTGATATATCTTGAGGTTAATCAAGATTCAGGGTGAATGTAAGGGTGGCAAGGAGTGGCCTTGCCCCCCTCCAAAAAAAGATAAAAATCATGCAATTTTATAACATATGATAAAATTACAACTTGAGCCCCCAAAAATGAAAAAAATTATACAGTTCCTTTGGAATTTATGAAATCAAAACTTAATAAATGATAAAATAATATTTTGACTAGAGGTGCTCGTGGCTCGAGTCAGACCGGTTTGGGGCCAGACTTATGCAATGTGTCTAGACCAATTTTCCAAGCCTGAGCCCAGCCCAACCCAAAAATTGGGCTTACTTTTTATCCTTGCGAACCTTATTTAAGAAAGGTAAACTTGGGTCCGACCCAAACTGCCCATATTTGATTATTTTAAGATTAGTTTTTATTTAAAAATAATTTTTAAAAAATATAATACATTAATTGCACAAAAAACGCTAAAATAAAAAAAAATTTAACACATTAAAAAGTATTTATATTAAAAAACACTTCCATAAATATAATAAATATTTTATTATATTAAAAAAACAAATAAATATAATAAATATTTCATTGTATTAAATATTATTGTTAAAGTTCTATATTTTAGGTTGGATTATTTAGTTGGGTAATTTTTTTTTTTGGGTTATGAGTTTAATTATTATTAGGTTAGTGATTTAACATAAATATAAATATATATAATTATTATTTAACATATATAATCAATATAATATTTTTTTATAACATAATATATTCGGGTCGAGTCAGGCAAAAATATTGCCCAAGACCCGACCCATATATAAAACAGGATTTAAAATTTACCCAAGCTCATTTTTCGGGCCTTGTATTTTGTCTAAACTCTTTTATTTTTCGAGCGAGCTTTCGAGCCTGAGCAAATAATCCGACCCATAAGCAAGCCTAATTTTAACTTCTTAAAAATTTATAATTTAATCCCGACCCCTATTAAAAAGGATTTTCTAAATTTACCTTAAGTTTAAAAATAAATATTTAATCGAATTTATCCGAAATTAAATTTCGAATAGAAATAGCCAATATTAAAATTCAAACACTAAAAGTCGTCAGAAAAATGTGAACATAAAAACGGTCATTTCTCGGTCTTTACTCCGTCAAACGCGACATTCATGAACTAGGCTTTTGTTTGACATTGACTTTAATGCCATCATATAATAATAATTTCCACAAATGAGTTAATTTGATTGGTTCATTTATGTAATAATTATAAAAAATATTTAATTTAAGAATTTTTAGGTCAATTCGCTCCTTAATATTCCAACTTTTCTGGAGACTCCAAGTCAATTTTCATCTATTAATTTATTGCACTATTTTTATATTAATAAAAAAATTGTCATATAAAAGAACAATGTTTTCTGTAATTTAATTTTTTAAACCGTATTAAATGTGTTATACGTATATATAAATTTTAATGGGTAAATTTAAAAATAGTCACTTTTATTTGTCTCAAATTACATTTTAGTCACTTATATTTGAAATATTATGTTTTAGTCTCTTATGTTATCGTTTTGTTACGAAGTGGTTATTTTACCGTTAAACTCTGTTATCTCCCTAATTGTAGTCTTACTTGACAGTCCAAATGGGTTTTAAATGCCAACTTAGATGTCCAGTTACTGGAATGAAAATAGATTTTTAATTAAACAAATTTAATTTAGATTGTCATGTAGGACATCCAAGTTGGCATTTTAAACCCATTTGAATTGCCACGTAGGACCGTCGTTAGGGAGGTAACGGAGCTTAACGGTAGAGTGATCACTTCGTAATAAAACGATAATGTAAGTGATTAAAACGTAGCATTTCAAACATAAGTGACTAAAATGTAATTTGAGGTAAACAAAAGTGATTATTTTTTATAATTTACCCAAATTTTAACATATCAATAATTCGCATAATAAAATTATTTTAATTTTAACATTTGTTTATTAAATTTCATTTTAGCCTTAACTTTTAATTTTTAAAATTTAGTCAAATTATTTCCTTTTATAAAAAAATTGATTGAATTGTTATAATTTTAACGGTAGATTAATGTAAAAACTTAACCTTCTGGTCAAAACTTTCGTAAAAAAATATTTTGACTAAATTTTACATGTTGAAAGTTAAAGTAATAAAAAAATTAAAATCGAAATACCAAAAGAGATAAATGTTAAGAGCTAAATTTATTATCATACTATACTTTTTGTTTTCTATATTATATTATATTTTATCGTGTCTTTAATTATTTATTGAATACATTTCTAACGAGCATGCAATTATGATAATTTGCGTTATTAAAATTATGTTTCGAATTGAATAGTAGAGAAAAATTTTATGTTTAAATTTGATGGATAAAGAAAACAACATTGGAAGAGCTTTGCCCCCGACTTAAAGATCCTGACTTGGCTCCACTCAGAGTTCGATACAATTTGATATGATTACCGAATATTGAAAGATCTTGAATCTATATATATTTAAAAAATAAGTTACCTAAAATGCCTACCAAACCTTATTTGTATAAGACGCACCAAACAAGTAAAGATGAAGGGTATATTTGTCGTTTCATTCCTTCAAGGCAACGACCAATGACACGTTTAAACTTCAAAGCCTCGTAATTGTCGTACATACTTCGATTCTAAGAGCAACAAACATGTTGGAGCCTGGGGGAAAGACTGTTTCACGCGCTTTGGCCTCGCGTGCGTACGTTCATCTCACTATTTTTTAATATTATTAAAAGTTTTTATTTTTTTTGTCTAAAATTCTAGCTACATTGAATTCCGGATAAATTAAAATTCGAGTTGGACTGAACTCTTGAGCAAGAGTAAAAAAATTTCAATATTATATTCTCTATCCACGAGACTCAAATTTAAAACATTAGATAAATTAACATTAAATTTTTTATCGCCTCATTTAATAAATCTCGATAGTTTTATCAAGTAAAATTACAATGGATACCCCTATACTAAGAGACAAATTGTATTTTACGCTCTTTACTAAAAAAAAAGGTAAATTGGTCTCCTTTTTTTAAAAATATCATCTTTTTCTATTGTTAAAAACTGTTATGGCAGACAGAATAACCAGATAGTTACATGTGATGTGCCACTTGTACATCATGCTAACTTATAGGAAACATCTTTTAACAGTAAAAATGAACAAAATTTTTATCAGATATTGTTCTTTGATATGACATTTCAATCAATCAAAAACAATATGAGTACTGCATTAGAAAAAGTGTTAAACTCAGATACCAAACTATATATTAAGTCTTTTTATAATTTTATAATTATTTTTAAAAGTAATTAGTGGGCATGATGATTGTGATGTTGGTTTAGTTTTGGCATCTTGGTAGAGAAACCAAAGTCTAAAATAGGGTTAATATACAGTTTGCTCCTTGAATTTGTTTAAAAGTATCTAGTTAGCATCTAATTTTTTTTTATATTTAGTTCGTATTTGAACTTGTATTATGTTACCCAAGTAGGTATTTATGCACTAACACCGTTAATTTATATTAACGTGGCACTGATAACTAATCTTATAGTGGCACGTGGAAGCCTCTCAATATGACATGTGGCAGACAAATTAATTTTTTTAAAATATTTTAAAAATATAAATTAATTTTTTTGCTAAAAAATATAAATTAATTTAAAAGAGTACAATTTTTTTAGACAAGTTCAGGTGCCAACTACGTATTTGTTTAGACAATTCAGGTACCAACTAGGTACTTTTGGATAAGTTTAGGGGGTAAACTACATTTTAACACTTAAAAAATTAACATTGTTAACAAATTAGGACAATGTGTGCGACGAAATACAAGTTCAAGTACTAACTAGATAGAAAAAAATTCAAGTACGAACTAAATACTTTTAGACAACTTCATGGGGTAAACTATATATTAACCCTTTAAAATATTGTCCTATTACTTAATTTTAATTTTACTTGATCCACTCAAGAAAAAAAAATCATTTTAGTGGTTAATTTAATCCCCATATCGAACCTACTTTCTAAAGTTTTATGTAGGAAAAATGGTAAAAGATAAATGTCAAATTTATACATGAACTTTGGTTAAATGTGTAATTTAATACATGAATTTTGATTTGATATAATTATATACATAAAACTTGAATTACGGTTCATATGCATACACAAAACTTTTATTTTGATTCAAATCAAAATTTCATATATAAAATTTTCATATGCATGAGATTTCACTTTTGATCAAAATTCACGTTTAGTTTTGACAAATATCCCAAATATTAATGCATATATTGAATTCGTACTTTTTGAAGAGATCAACTCTTTCAGAAGCAATTTTTGAAGTATCATTTATTGAGTAGTCGACTTGTCCTCTAACAACAAAAGAAATTGTTACTGTGTCGGGGTTTTGTCCCTAGCTTCCGCGAAAAACCATGTACAATTTACAACGATGAGAGGTATATTAGTATTATGTGTAATATTAATTATAGAGCATGCGTGTAAGGGACTTGAAATACCAATCTTAAGCTTAAAGGTTAAACATCCTTGTAAGTATAATATCACTATATTTAATTTCCATAATTATAGCAATATTAACATTATTACTATTTCTAATTTTTAAAAATAATTATTTTATTTAATTTTTTTAAATATTATTTAATTTTAACATTGTACCGGTTGAAACTCGTCTAAACTGTAATAAGTTAAAAAATATTTAATTTTTTTAAAATAAAGAAAATAATGGATTCAAATATTTGATCTAAATTCAAAAATGTGAGTGAATTTATATAATAAATATCTAATATTTATATCTACTCTGAATCTGTTATAAATAGTAATTAAATTATTCAAATTTAAATGGTACCAGATCCATAACATAAAATATCCGACTTAACAGACCAATTTCGTTATATCAATTTCGGTTTAGATGGCTTTGGTAGTTAAGTTAATTGTAAATTCTATTTATCTAGTTATATTCATCGATTATCAATTATTAAATTTTATATATGAAACTGATTGATTTAATGTTTTTAATTATTTAAAAAAATATATTATTTTTATTATTTTAATTATATATTTTATAATATATTTTAAATAAGTGAGTTAAAAAAATCATATACTAAAAATCTCATAGGAGAACATTTTTTTTATAAATTTATTTCCTTTATACCAAACGGATAAATAATTAAATTAAAAAAACGTGTCGGAAAACAGTAATTAACCCCTAAACGAAGACAGTTAATTGAGAAAGGCAAAGTGAGTTACACGCGCTTACAACGCGATTAGATATTTTAAACAATTTGATTCTCGAATAGAAGCATGCTGCATATTTTTGTTTTGGTTAAAATTTTCCAAAAATCCCTATACCTTTTAAAATTTTAGAATTTAATCTCTATACCTCTAAATTCCTGAAAATAAAAGTACATGGGCTCAATTCTAAATTTTCAAAAATTACGGAGACTTATGACATATTTTGAAATGTCACACTAACAAATTTAACCTAAAAAAATTAATAATGTTAATAGTTGTACCAGAATTTTGAAATATAAAAAATAAACTAAAATCTTGAAAGGCATAATGATAAATTTAACCTTCAACATTTACATTTTTTGTTGTTTTGACTTTTACTCTTCTTTTTTTTTTAGCTAAATTTGATCCTTAACCTTTCAAAAAAGAGTCAAATTGAATTTTTTTAATGGAAATGGTGATTAAAACATTAATTTTTAACGATGTTAGCTTGACAACTTGTATGGCAATCCATATGTAGGTCATGCTAACATAACATCATTTGTCTTATATGTCTCATCAAAAATAAATAAAAAATTATAAAGATAAAAAAATCAAAATCAAAATAAAAAATATATAAAAAGTTTATAAAATTCAAAAAAACTAGCACGAAGTACTCGTGGACTGTCATGCAAGTTGTTGTGTTTAAATTTTTAACATTTTAGTTAATATTCTCGTTAAAGAATATCATTTCGACTCTTTTTCAAAAGGTTTATATTTTAAATAGACTCTTTTTAAAAAGTTAAGGGCCAAATTTAGCTTTAAAAAATGGTTAAATTGACAAAATGTGTAAACATAAGAGCTAAATTAAACATTATGCCTTCCTAAAAATAAAAGTATAAAGACCCGATTCTAAATTTATGAAGAGTAAAGGGACTTATGACATATTTTAACCAATTATTAAACTAAATCGCCGGCTGTTTGGAAATTAGCTAAAATACTATATTACCAACCCGCCAGCTCTGTCCCTCTCCTTCTCCATTCTTTCACAAACAAAAACAAATCAAAAAACAAAGAATTCAGTTATAAACACGTCGAAAATTTGTTTAAATTATTGAAGTAAATAATTGTTCTTTTTAATATACAAATTTATTTATTTATATTTGTTCATCGTTTCATGCTTTTGGCTTCCATTAGATCTTCATTGCCATTTTTTTTTTTTTTGGATCTTTCAAATCCAGAGATTTGAAGATCGCTTCCGTTTTCTTCGATGAGCACCATTGCGGAGGTAACTTTGCTGCTTCTATCATTTTTTTAAAAAATAAATGACCATTGTTTGATTCATTCATTGTTGAATTGATTGATTGGTTATGTTATTTTATGATTGTTATGAACTATGGAGAGGAATTGAATGATCAAGTGTTTTTTTGTTGGATTTGAACGAGTCTTATAGTCTAGATAGGTTAGATCAACGAGGTCTTTGATTTGAGTTGACTTTTTTTTGTTGTCAAACTTTTTAATGGAAGTGATTGAAAGATGCTGCTGCTGTGTTTGGTTTTAATAGTT
Source organism: Gossypium hirsutum (assembly GCF_007990345.1). Lineage (NCBI taxonomy): Eukaryota > Viridiplantae > Streptophyta > Magnoliopsida > Malvales > Malvaceae > Gossypium > Gossypium hirsutum. The sequence continues at coordinate 2,230,218 of NC_053431.1, read as the reverse complement.
AGGGAAACAAATCTTTACGTTTCTTTCTTTCGCACATGTTGAAAAATAGTGTTTGCTTTTGAGCCTTTTAAATTGCACAGAGAAAACGGAAAAAAAGTAGGTAAATTTTGTATACTGGTTGTATTTATTTTGAAGTATAGAGCGTTTGCTTGAATTTACTCTTCTTTTTAACTTTTTTTTTTTTACCTATATGTAGCTTTAAGCTTAAGGGATTGATCAGGTTTATCTTGGTATCTAAGTGTACCCTTTTAATTAAGTTCTGTTTTTCAGATATGATGGATACTTGTGTTACAAAGTAAGTATTGTAACTCTTTTTCACCTATGGTTTCTTTTTACAGATCACATTACATTGATCCATTGAAGAATCTGGGGTTGGTTGTTGGATACTGATTGATTACCTTGAGGAGGAAACTGAAACAAAGGAGAAACACATGAATATAGAGCTCTTTTGTTTATACTAGATGAAGGTAGCTAAGGAGTGGCGATTAGGTAGCATGGGTGATACTAAGATCTTGCCTGGATCTCGCCATCGCTCTCCTTTGAAGAGGCCAATATGGATTATTTTAATGGTTTCTTTTGTCAGCCTTTTTCTAGTTTGTGCTTACATCTATCCACCGAACAGCGATGTTGCATGTTATGTATTTTCTTCTAGAGGTTGCAAGGTCCTTACTGATTGGCTTCCTCCTCCTAAAAGGGAATTAACTGATGAGGAGATTATTTCACGGGTTGTGGTTAGGGATATTTTGGATACACCTCCTGTCGAATCCAAAAATCCTAAAATTGCATTCATGTTCTTAACTCCAGGTTCATTGCCATTTGAGAAGCTTTGGGATATGTTCTTCCGTGTAAGTTTTTTTTGGTTGTTGTTGCTAGTTCATTTTTCCCTTCCGTGATCTAATGTCTTCATATTCTTCATGGACTTTATTTTTTATTCCATTAAATCTCATGGTTATTATCCTTAAATTCAGGTTGGTCATTTTACTAGTTTTTGTGTCCAGGAATTGCCTAATATGAATGAGAGCCATATGTATTTCATTTTAGTAAAGAACATTTCCTTTGTTGATTGCCAATGCAAATATGTTAATGTGTATGGCGAAGGTATTAGTGAAATCAATCTGGCTTATTGTGAATTGATATAATTGCTAGGGTGGAGGACAAGGCAATTCCCCTGCTTTGTATGATTCAGGATGTCTGTATCAATGCCTTTTGGTTATATCGACTGTCTGCTCAGTCTGTATTGTTTCTGTTGAATTCTTGCAGAAAGGAATTCTAATAACTTTGTATATCTTTTTCTGCATTTTTGGTTTTTGAATTATAATAACCATGTATCCTGATAAAAAGGTTTGCTCAATTTTCTTGGCAGGGTAATGAGGGAAGATTTTCTGTTTATATCCATGCATCAAAAGAAAAACCAGTGCATGTGAGCCCTTACTTCCTTAACCGGGAAATTCACAGTTCTCCGGTATGTTTCTTAGATCAAATTTTGTGGTTGAGCTTTGCTATCTGATATATGACTACTTCAACAATTATTGTACGGTTAGTTTTTCTATTGATTTATTTATTGACACTGAATTTGCAGGTTACATGGGGAGCATTTTCTATGGTTGATGCAGAGAGACGATTATTGGCATATGCTCTAAAAGATCCTGATAACCAACATTTTGTTTTACTCTCTGACAGGTAAAATATAGTTCGTGTCATTAACACCCCCGCCCCTCCCAAAATATACATATATATATTTACTTGTACTTTTACCAAATCTGAAGTATTGATGGTGACATTGCAGTTGTATTCCATTGCATAATTTTGATTACGTCTACAATTATCTAATGCATGCTAATATGAGTTTCATTGACTGGTGAGTAGAATCTGAGAGTATTACACATACACGTACGCATAATGGACTTTGTTGCACCATTTCCCTTGTTTGAAATTTATCCCACCCACTTTGTTTGCCAGCTTTGTGGATCCTGGACCTCATGGAAATGGCAGGTATTCAACACGCATGTTACCTGAAGTAGAAGAGAAAGACTTCAGAAAGGGTGCACAGGTATGTGTTAATTGATATTATAAAGTCTCTTATGAACTTATACAGTGTCTTGTTGTAGCAAGTTTAAATCATTGAATTTTATGCAGTGGTTCACAATGAGGCGGCAGCATGCTCTGCTAGTCATGGCTGACAGTCTTTACTATTCAAGGTTTCGGGATTACTGCAGGGTAAATTTTATTAAAGTATTCTGTTCTCGTTTCGAATTTACAGCAGCCTTGCATTCATTGATGAGAGCGTTGGTTCACTTTTATTTATTCCAATTTTAATGATTATTCTTTGTATTCACCATTTCGACTATAATGTTGAAACATAAGAAGAATTAATTTTAGGTGGCCTAAGTGTAACTTCTTTTGGTACATGATGCCAAAAGTAGCTCTTAACAATTGCTGTTTATCGAAAGCATTACGTATCCTTACTATTGTCTGTTAGACTGGTCTCAACTATCCTTATTGATGTTTATTTCCGTCATTTTCTAGCTTAACTATTAGCATTAGCACTAAGATAGTATTTCTAGCTTTAACAAGGGCACAAAATGATAGAATTTGTGCCTAAGTTTATGTTGCTGACATTCAGTCATTCACGTTCTTGATTATAACAGCCATTTGCGGATGGCAAAAACTGCATTGCCGACGAGCATTACCTCCCAACCTTTTTCAATGTAAGAATCATACTCTGCATCATGTTTCATACATTTCACTTTAGCTTCTTCTAACGCTTGTTCCTTTTATCAGTTGGTTGACCCCGGTGGCATCGCAAACTGGTCAGTAACGCGCGTTGACTGGTCTGAGAGAAAATGGCACCCTAAATCATACAGGGCACAGGATGTTACATATGATCTTCTAAGGAATTTTACGGTACACTCTATTAACTTATAATAAGACCTTCTTGTTTAACAAATACACTACAAACGTGTGGTTCCTCTGTATGATGATGAACTATCCAGAATTATGAACTAAGATTCTGACGGTTTTTATTTTATTCTTTTTGCAGTCGATTGACATGACCACCCATATAACAAGTAACGCTGGGGTATACATTCCGCATATATTTTCCCATGCTTTTAGGAGTTTGTATAGTTACTAGATTCCGAATATAGTTTTACGTTTGACCGTCCTTTTTGTAGGGCGAAGAGCTGCTACAACCTTGTATATGGAACGGTACCAGACGACCATGTTACCTATTTGCAAGGAAATTCTATCCAGAAACCTTAGATAAATTGGTGACACTCCTCAATTTTTGACTGAATACTTTGGTGGGATCGGTCATATTTTCTTCGTTCCATCTCGTTTTTACGTAGAGGTTTATACATTTGTAAATGGCTTGTTTTGCAATCACACAATTCTTGAGTGCAAGGGTAACAGGAAGAGAACAACGAGGATGACAATCGAACAAGGCCGGAGGGCAACGAGTTTGGTAGGGTTGCGTCCTTCCGGACAGGTAATTTATTGTCCATTTTCTCCCACATTTTGTGCCATTGATCATATATGAGAAAGAACATGGGGGAAACTCTTGTTTTTTCTTCTTCTGTAAAAGTTGCAAAACATGACTGGGGCACCCTTTTCTAGAAATATAAAGGCTTAACTTTTAAATCCATGCAAGATGCATATTTTATTTGCCATTTACGAGTTCGCACTGTTGAGTGATGTGACTTTGATTCTTCATTGTTTTTAAGGTATTGTTATATTATAAGGACATGACCTTTTATCCTTCAAATACATGGACAAAATTTAGAAAAAGTTTATCATACTTTTGTCCGATATATAGCCATATCCAACTTTCACACCCAAATCAGAGTAATATAAGTATTCTTGTTCGATCATGTTTTTCTTCGAAATTTATTAATTGAATCGAGTAACATAAGTGTTCTTGTTTGATTATGTTTTTTTTTTCGGAATTTATTGATTGAATTGGTTTTGTATTGAATCATAATTCTTTGGTATAAGTTATAGTATTTATTTATAGGTGTCTACAGTATTTTATAGCTTGAATTGAAATTGCAATACAAATTCATTTTTTTAAAGTAGTTTTATTTAATTAAATAATTAAAATTGAGAGAGAGTAGTTGATTATTTGGCTTTCTAAAGTGCCTAAAAAACTCTATCTAAACGAACAACAAATATTATTACGATAAGTTTCAAATAGTTTATATAAAATCTTTTAAAATAATTATTTAACCACAACAACATGGTTTGAACCTTTGACCAATTAAAGGTCAACCACAAATATATATATATAGAGAGAGAGAGAGAGAGATTTTATATAAAAATAAAAAGAACAAAAATACCTTCAAATTATTTTGTATTTTCCTTTTCAATAATTTCACATTTGGGTTAAGAGATGATGAACGTATGATACCAACTCACTAAAAAAAATAGTATAGTGCACCAGTTCACTCTTGTTTATGAATCTCCAAAAATTCCTTCAAACACATGTTAGTACACGCACATACATGTATGTGTATGTATATGGATATAGAATATGTATCAATGGAAAAGATGTGAGGGGTGGTTGGACAATAAATTACCCGTCTAGGACACACCACCAACAACTTGCTAACCTGCAGTTTTGCTCTACTCCGTCCAAAGAATTCGCAGTCAGAGACGAGGAGCATCATCAATTTATGTAGGGTTTCTGGGTAGAATTTCCTTGCAAAATAGGTAAAATGGTTGTTTGATACCGTTCTTTAGGCAAGTTGCACCTGCTCTTCGCTCAATGAAAAAAAGAACACAACAAAAAGGGTCAAGAATCTAGTAATTTTACTGACTCATAAATGTGCAAGAGAAAGTGTTTGAAATGTACAAGTTTTCATCACTTATTGCATGGATCATCGTATTACTATGGTATTCCAAGATGACAAACCATGCCAGAATTCATCTATCATACAAAGGAACCGCAAATTCTAAAGCATATCGTTAAGGTAGTAAGTTGTTAAGTGTTGCCATTTTCCTATGTTTGTGCAAAAGACCAAAGGTACGTTTCTTAATGACCTTACTACCTCGCACTCATTAGCATCAAGAGTGGCAAGTAATTATCACAATGGGATTGCTTAAAAGATAAGTTATAAGCACATGTACCATGATATCCTTTAGAAGCTCATCAGTAACATCCCAAGCCAGATGATTCTCAACACCGCTTTCTTGCAGACCAGTCAACAAGTGTTACTGACCGGTTTGCAATATCACCAAGATCAACCTTCTGAGGACATACAAATGAAAACAACATTATGAGAAGTTAATGTGAACAGAAGGAAACAAGAGTCCAAAGTATGGTTCTCACCTGGAAAAATGGCCAGCATGTAATGTGCATCAGCAATGCAATTTCTGCCATCCAACCCCGGCTGTAATAAACAAGAACATGAATGATTGAGTCAGAAACATAAAACTTGTACATGCACGGAGTACGATTAACAAATACTTATACCGTAATATGGTAAAAATACCATGGAGGCCCTTGTATTAGGGGTTAGATTGCATTTTGCCCACTTTACTAAAAAAAAAAAGCAAATTAGTCCCTGTACGTTAGATCAAAGAATAAACTGGTTCTTCTGATAAAAATTCCATCCATTTTTACTATTAAAAACTGGTACCTGTATATTAGCATAAGATACATGTGGCACGCCAAATGTAACTATCTAATTATTTCATTAGCCACACCAGTTTTTAACACTAAAAAGGGATGAAATTTTAACAAAAAAGACCAATTTACTCTTGGATAAAACGTACAGGGACTAATTTGCCCATTTTTTGAGTGAAGGAAGCAAAATGCAATCTGACTCCTTGTGCAGGACTTCCATGATATGTTTACCACCAAATATGATTTTTGTATATGCCCCAATATTGACATGAAACCTACAGTTATGAATATCATTACCGACAGCTTAACATGAAGAAAGGATCCAAACTATTTAATTGCTTCAATTAAAGTAGATAGACTTTACATTACCTAATGGCTATGTTGCTCTGACTTTTCATTTTTCTTGGAGTACCCATGTCTGACACCTGCATCTTGCCCATTTCTGAACTTCAGTATGAGGATATGATCCTCCAAGGACTCTCCAAATGTATGAAAATCTCAAAAAAAAAATTTAACCAGAAACAGGCAGGCCTGCACATGAAAATGGTAAATTCGATCTCAGAAAACATGCTAGTGCATGTGTGTCTATATGTAGAGAGGCAAGTACTAATTAGACTAGCGGAAAAGGGGTAATATGTCATAATTGAATTGCATAATGAAGAAACCAAAGTTACCTTCTGGAAGATAAGAAGTTTAAATGGCATGGTTATCGTTTATCAGAAACAGACAAGCGCTAGCCTGTAAGTACATTGCTTCTTGTCCTATCTCCCGGGCAGAGAAAGTTTTAGGTTTTAGACATGGCAACTAAATAATAGTAATTTGACTACATATCTCCCTGCAAGCTCGAAAGCATATCATTCATAATTTTATTTGCCTTGTGCAGCTCCCCTTTCGAACAGAGTGAACTAAGTAAGGAATAGTAAAAGTCAAAACTACGAAATTGAGATTCCTCTTTTCCAATATCATAGCATTCCGCTGCACCATCTAAATCGGATATTTTGTTGGATCCAGCTGACACAGTAGAGACTGCGGAAAGAGTTTCACTCTTCAAACCATTGTTCAGTGCTTGAGATTCTTGATGAACGGTGAACCACTTTTGACTAGGAAAAAGTATAGATGCGATTTCATTAAGAACTACCAGAGCTTCTTGGATACTTCCTTGGTCACATAAGAATACAAGAAAACTTTCTATCGACTCTGACTCGATCTTGGTATCAATGTTATTTATCAGCTCTACAACAGATTTTGTCTGAAGCATTTCTCTCAAGATACTCCTTGCCTCTTCCATCCTTCCTTTCGCACAAAGACCTCGTACCATATGAATAAAACCCAAGAAATCAGGAGATACATTTTTCATTTTGAACTCGGAATAGAATGTAAGAGCACCTTCCATGTCACCTTTCATACAGTACCCATAAATCAGAGCACTAACAGTGAACTCATCAGGCTTAACACTCTTGTTCTCAAGATCAGATAGAAGCTTCAAGGCTTCATCCATTTGACCAAACTTACAGTAATTGTCAATGAATGAATTATATACACGTATATTCGGTTTACATCCCTTGTAAATCATACCGTTGAATAAATTTTTGGCTTCCAGCAGTAAACCTTGCTTACATAAATTATCAATTAGTGTTGCATATGTAACTGTAGAGGGAACCAAGCCAATTCTTTCTAACGAGTCAAATAGTCGGAGTGCTTCAACAAGACACCCCTGACAACACAAGCCATTTATGACCGAATTGTATGTTACAATGTTCGGAGTAATCCCATTATTTTTGGCAAAAGAACACAGATTTAAGGCTTGATTAGGGTATCCTTCTTTGCAAAGGGCATGAACCAGGAATGAGTAATCAACCACATCCATATCAGCGAAACTTTCGCTAGCTTCTAAGACGAGTTTATATGCATCCAATAACCTACCCTCCTTTACAATGTTTTTCAAAATCGAGGGAGGTAAACTGACAGTTGATACTTGCTCCTTCATTTTCTTGAGAAACCGTAGTGCAATGTCCGTATTATTAAGACACAAGTATTGTGCCAAAATCTTGCCAACAATAGGCTCAACAAGGCCATAGTCTTTCAGGAAGAAATTGAGAAAAGGGCCAACTAGAAACGTTGTCCCACCATAAATAAGCTTTTCTAATACCAAATTATACGAACTTTTCATCAAAATTAAACCCTTCCTCCTCATCACGAAGTACACTTCAGTTGCAGTTTCAACAAAACCTCTTTTGCACAAGAAACGGATAGCATCGTCACATAAACTATTGAAAGTGTCTGACCCGAAATTCTCGAGTTTGTAAACAAAATTCATAACTCCCACTGCACCCATTTGAGAAAAAGCTGCCCGGATCAACATCATAGAGATACCCATGTCCAAAATGAAACCTTTCTCACCAAGTTCAATAATCACTTGAATGGCCATATCGACCATTCCCTGTTTGCATAGCCCACTTATTATACAATTATAGCATGCAACAGAAGAAACTAATGACACCCTATACTCATCAAATACTTCAAGTGCCTCCTCTATTCTGCCCACTTTACAGTAGCCATCAATCATTGTGCAATAAGTAATCGAATCTGCATTTAAATCCATTTCCGGCATTGCTTGGTAGAGTGCACGAGCATCTTCAAATGCACCAACCATAAAGAATGCTTTGATAAGTATGTTACATGCAACAACATCCATACAAAGACCAGATTTTTCCAATTTTTCTTTCGTCTTAATAATTCCTTTTATATTCCCTTCTTCGGTATAACCATACAACAGAGTACTGTATGTTATAATATCACCGGCTACTTCTTTGAATACATTATCTGCTTCAGATGTCCTCCCAACCTTACACAAACCATTGATGACTATGTTATAAGTAACAACACTTGGCTTAATCCCTTTCTTCTCCATTCCATCTAACAAATGGAAGACGCAATCAAAATCTCCTTTCCGACAAGCTCCATCAATCAACGTTGCATACATAAACTCATCCACTTCAATCCCCATATCTTGAACTTCCTTGAACAACCTAAATGCCTTCTCGAATTTCCCTTCCTTACAGAAACCTAACATGATTGCCGTATACGTAATCACATTCGGCATCACCCCGTCTTTCAACATCTTCTTCAGAAATCCAACAACCTTCCCAACACTACCTTCCTTCGAAAACCCATCAATAAGGACAGTGTAGCTCACAGTATCAGGGTTTATTCCTCTTTCAACCATCTCTCTATATTTTCTCAAAGCCTCCATTAAACACCCATTTCTAAAATACCCTAAAATCCAACAGCTATAAAGAATAGCATCCAAAGCCAGCCCTTCCTTTTTCATACTATAAACCAACTCACAACCCTCATCAAATTTACCCAACAGATTAAAACTGCTTAAAAGAGCTGTATAAGTAACAACATTAGGCTTTAAAGCTCCTGAATTCATACAATTTTCGAAAAACCGAACTGCAACTTCAGGTTTCCCAATCTTACAAAAACCAACAATCACTGAACTACAAACAAAATTATCAAAAGGGTATCTAACATTATCACCTGTCATCAACTCCAACACCTCAATTGCTCTATCCATATTCCCTTGAGATACAAAACCATGAATCAACGAGCAAAAAGTAAAAGAAGAAGGCAATGTACCAGAATCACTCAAGCAATCCTTTAACAACAAAAGACCCTTCTCTGGGTTGTTTCGGATGACACCAAATCCTTGAATTAGAGAATCCCAAAACCGAGTTTTGGGGAAATCGGGACATTTCGACATCTGGGTACTCACCAAATGTTCGGCTTCTTCGAATTTGTGCAATTTGAGGAGAGAGCAAATGAGGATCGAGTGAGTTTGGGAATTGGGATTGATTTTGTAGGAATCCAGCTGAGAGAAGAGATGGATAACGGCGTTGAATCTTCGGGAGTGGGAGAGAAAGAGAAGGAGCTGGTTGATGGATTTGAGCGTGGGGGTGAAGCCGCGTTTAAGCAGTGTTTGAAGAGGTGGGGTTTTAGGAAGGGAAGAAGATGATAAACGAGAGAGCCTTGGGGGTAAAGACATGGCTCTCCTCTTTTTTTTCTTTTTTTTTTGAAGTGATTTGTTGAAGTTTGGTGTTTGTAGTTTGCTCAATGCTCTGGACTGGACATTGTTGCGCTTCTGCAATTTTCTTTCTACTTCCTCCGGTTTTTTTACCCCAAATAATCAACTCTTAAATCAATCGGTCCAGTTTATGAAAATAATGGTGAAATTTTAATTTAAAATCATAAATTTATTTCCTTTCTTAGTTTTTGAAATTCAATTGTCATATTAAGTTAAATTGAATCCTGAGTCACTAATATTTATCGGATCAAGTGATAACGAGTTTAATATCTCTTAAAAAAATTAAAAAAATACAAGAAGATCTTTTATCTCTCTTTTAGAAGGAGTTCGATTAGTCTTGATTTCAAATTTAGTCGATGCTTGTTCGGGAGAGTTAGCTCTTTTAAAAGAAATTTTTAAAATGTTATCTGCAGGTAGTTAATTAGACCCAAACAATTGAAGGTCCCTCAACGAGTGTTTAGTATCTCGTGCTCTGTCAAGAGCTAATATGCCATGAGTGGCTACCTTGAAGGCCTAGTTTATAGAGTCAGGAACGTCTCAACCGTATGTATACAGCCACCCATCAAGGCAGTGTGAGCATCTTGCCCTTGGTAGGGTATATGGTACCACTTGATGGGTTGTCGTATGCCCAGGTACGGTCAAGGCGCTCTCGATTCTGTAAACTAGACTTTCAGAGTAGTTGTTCAAGGCATGTTGACTTTTGGCAGAGCACGAAAGACAAAACCCTCTTAGAAATAATGCTTTCGATTGTTGAGAATCTAATTAGCTACCCGATGAACAACACTTTAAAGACTATTAAGATCACTTCAGCAATGCTCAATATGATTAATAGACATCGAAAAATCTTAAATAAATCAAGCCAAACCCTTAAACAATGGCTTAGTTATTTTCCTCATCTACAACGTTCAAATTCACAACCTTAATGCATCAACTTTTTAACATTTGTGTGTTTATATTTTTTGCCTATGTGTATATATATTTTTTATGACTTAATACATCATTTGGTATCTTGTATTTGGTAAAAACTATTTATTTTAATACCTAACAGTAATGGTATTAATTTTTTAATGTTTGATTTGAGTTTTTGATTGATTTGATAAAAGTTAATTACTAATACTATTTTTAAATTTTTCATAATTTTGTAAACAGAATAAACTCAATTTAAATTATGAATTTTTGTTTAATTTTATATTCAATTTTTTATGAAAGTTGATTTGATAAAAGTTAATTGTTAATATTATTAATTAATTATGAATTTTCATCAAATCACTTTTATCCAAAGATTCTCAAAGCAGGTTTTCAGATTTTCAGATTTAGACAAATATCACGACCTTTAATCAAGGTTAACAAAAGGAAATTCAAAGAGATAAAAGGGAAATTTTGGTTGTCAATCCAACAAAACATAATACAAAATAGTAAAGGAAGCATTTTTTTATGGAATTAGCAAAGAAAATTAGTAGCAAAACTTATAGAAGGAAGATGCTACAAGTCTCCCCACGCTATAGCATTTACCTTTACAAACTACTATTCCACATCTATATATTTCAGACATATATATAATCTAAAACCCATATCTTATTACCACAAATTACAAAGAATAATAGTACGAGGACCATTTCATCTACAATTACTACAACACAATTAACCAATCACAATCCTGAATTGTATAATGATCCGTGAAAATATTATCTGAAATCCATGTTTGAATGAACTGAGGACCGTGTAATTCAGTGTTGTGATTGAATAATTGTAAGGTTGTAGTAAAACGAATTGCAGATGAAAATGCTCCCTAGTTCTGCTTACCAATTAAGTCTATCGCCAGTGTCCCATAGCCACCACTGGTATAGTTACCTTGTGCCCTCTGCTGCCTTTCATTGTGATCTCTCCGAAGCAGTAGCTTCCGGTTACTGATCGAGTGGTAAGAGTGACTGAGAACTTTCTTGATGCGCCGGGTCTCAAAGTCATGGCTGAAGGCCTGGTTTCGATGGCAATGGATGGATGCATTCTAGCTGTGATGACGTAGGTTTCTTCCTCAGCAACGTTTGTAACGGTGCGAGTAACGGTTTGAGTCCCAACCAGATGAGAGATTGTGATTGATGGGGTGTTGAGATTCGAAGGGCGGCCAATTGTGCTATTGCAGGGGGAGTTTGTGTACTTCTTTATCTCGTGAATGTCAATACCAGGTGTGGTGCACAAGAATCCAACATAATCCTCATAACCTACAAAAAGGCAAGGGGAATGCAAATAAAGACTCCGAATGATTTCGCAAAGCTACAAATAAAGAGGCCAAGATCCAACGCAAAAAGCAAAAATGCCTGCATCAAAGATGAGTCCGGGATCCAAAGCAGCTCTCGGATTAACATGACCACTCCCATAATCAAAAGGAGTGGCAGGGACAAGTTTCATGGCCTCTGTTTCAGAATACTGTTGTGCTTGAAGAGGCCTTCCTGCTCGGTCGAGCTTTGTTGATGTAGTCATCAAGGCTGATTTTATAGCAGCGGGGCTCCATTGAGGGTGTTTCTGCTTCAAAAGAGCAGCTATCCCTGCTATATGTGGTGCAGCCATACTGGTTCCAGATATCAAAGCAAATCCTTCTCCTGCTCAAAACAAGGAAGATTAGGTCTGAAAATTTTCACTAGTTGAGAATACAAGAGAAACAAATATAGAAACCAAGCACATCTTTACCAACGAAATTAGGCTCATCTGTTCCATTTGGAGACCAAGCAGCCCAAATTAGAGAACCAGGTGCCAAAATGTCAGGCTTGAGAAGATCTGCATCTTGAAAGCTGAAATCTCTTATGTTAGGCCCTCGAGCAGAAAATAGTGCAACCTCTGGTGCAGATTTATGGAGAATTGGCATCAAACCATCCCCGATGCTACCAATAGCTTTGAAGCTCTTCACTCGTCCAGTCCAGTCTCTCGGTGTAGAAACATTATAGTAGTCAATAAGATCCTACAAAAGAGATTTCCGAAAGACAAATCATAAAATTTAGCATCATTGAGTTAAAAAGAACAGTTAAAATTTTGGCCCGGTGAGAAAGCTATCAGCTTTGCTTATCATATCAAAAGAACAGGTAATGGGAGCAAGGAGATTTACCATTGTCTTTGGGACATCCGTGATAAGGATTCCGGGTATGCCAACAGGAACAGGATCAAACTTGGTTCCAGGAGAAACATTTTCCACTGCAAGAACAAAACCAACCGCACCAAGAGCCTTGGCTGTTTCAGAGACTTTCTTAATTGATGCAGTACCAACAACAAAGTTGAAGGAATAGCCACAAAGAAGAATGTTCCCCTCAACCAATTTCTTGTTTAAAACTTCTGGCCTTTGGCAGTCCGAGGGACTAAACTTTGTCGCTGAGGAATCTAGTAGCACATCATTAGCAGCAACCATGGTGTAGGTTTGATTTGGATGAGTAGAAGCTGCAATAATCCATAAGTTCCAGAATTCAGCTCTAAAGAACACAGATTTATCCAAAAATACTAAAAGAGCCAAGGAATTGGCAAGGATCAGCTACAATGCTGACGATGAGACTAATGGCACATTTGGCCACAACTTAAGAAGGCATCAACTAAAGAAAAGCATTAACTAGAAAGAGGAAGAAGTCTGAATCCCTATCCTGACAGATTAACAAAACATGTCATCTCCTGTGTAGATACCAAACCATTTTCATCTACTGTTCTTAAGAAACATTCTCAAAGGGTCATACCAGACAAATAAATAAACACAGTTGATGTAACTTACGGGACAATCCAAGTCCAGCTAAAGCTTTTCCATTTCCCAAGTTCAGATGGTTTTTGTATCTACGATCATCAATTGCAGCTGCAACAGATGCTATCCACGGGCTATAAGAAACCAAAGTTTTAGGGAAAGGACCTCCATTTCCAGCTGCCTGTGCTACAAAAACACCAGCTTTGACAGCTGCAAGAAGTGTAGCATCAAAAGGATTTAAAAATGTGGTCTTCGTGTTTGTTGGAGGACTATTTGGTCCCACAGAGAGACTGAGAATATCCACACCATCATGAACAGCCTGTTCATAAAAATTGTCAAACCACAAGTTTTTGACAAAAGAATAACATAGAAGAATGTAGAACTGATTGGAAAATAGGCAACTTTTAGAATCAATGGATAGCAAAAAAACAGCTCTTCCTTTTTTTCTTTTCAGGCGTATCACAAGCAAATTCAAATTTTACTCTATATTTTCTGTCCTGGCTTTTTTTTTTTTACAGGTTCACATTTCAACTTAAGATAACCAAAACAGATTCACATTTTTCTTGACAAAGGAGGATGTCAGTCATCAACATCTTCAATTCAAAGATAACCATCAAAGAAGTGTTCTTTAAACAAAAACATATCCAAGCTGTGGCTCAATTATTAGCAAGAGAGAGCCATACAAGACAATATACAAAAGGAAGATCCTTTATCTGGTTACCTAGAATCCCAAATGTTAGATGTAAAAGGAAAACACTACCCATAAATAATGTTGAATTGTATCCCAAGCAAAAACTAAAGCTCAAAACAGATGGGAAGGCAAGTGAACTTAGCAGTAATCTTAAATCAACATAAATAGGAATCATGGAAATAAATATTCCAATTAAAAATCGTGGCACACCTGGTCAATTGCAGCTACCACATCTGCGACAAACCCTCCAAAAAGCCTGTATATTGCCTTGTAGACAGCAATCCTAAAACAAGAAAACAAAAGAAAAATGCCAATTCCCATATCAAAGAAAATAAAACAGCTTTTTAACTTAAATCTATGCAATCTCTACCTGGCACAAGGAGCCATTCCACTTGCTTTTCCAAATTCATGCCCATGCAATCTAACAGGAATACCATTATTCCCAGCGGCAATAGCTGCTGTATGACTGATATACAGTGACATCCAAAAAAGGGGAGGTTGTTAGAATGAAATAACAGATACAATTTTTAACTCAATACCAGTAAATTTATATAAAAATCTTCCATCAAATGCTAAACTTTTTCCAAAGTGAGAAGAATAGAAGTTCTGTAAAGAGAAGTTTATGCTACTTTGTTTTACCCATAAATGCTGCAAAAAATTAGAGGTAGTCTTACTCCATTTTATGCTCATTAAACATATTGAACATAACCATGTCGGAGGAGCCAGACACATGTCACTGTCCGACTATCACGAATTAGTCTAAGTACCATGGTGTCAATATGATTATACAACATAAATAATAGTTTGATTTATATCTGACATTTTGTTGATATATTTGAGTGGGGATAATTATATTTTATGTTATATTAAATGCATATTAGCACTTACACAAGCATGTAGAACATTTAACTATTACATCCTTGATCAGTATATTTCAGCCAAACAATCACATTCCAACTTCTGATTCTCATACGTTCACTTTTTTTGTTTAAAACTGGAATGAGCTCATTTAGGTCCTTAAGACTTTCCTTCATGTAATGAAGCAAGGATATAAAAGTTAGACCTCTCTTGAAGGTATATTTATTAAAGATAAGGTGGCATATTTTTTTCCTATTTAGAAAATAACTGCAAAATAATAATTGCAACTAACCTTCCATGTCCATCGCCATCCATGGGAGAGGCAAAATCAATAGTAGGATTAAAGGCACCAGCTGCTTTTGCAGCTTCAGCAAAATATTGGGCTCCAATGATCTTGCCATTACAGAAGTCCCTCTTGGTATCAGGGTCAATTTCGCATTTTCCTCTGTACTTTGGAACAGGTCCATATGGGTCATCGTGATGGGCTGCAAAGCTTGGATGATGTGGATAAATTCCTGAGTCTACAAATCCTATCACAATGTCTTCTCCAGCCCTGTCAAAGCCACCTCCTGCAGGCCATACACCAGTTGGGAGCCCCAGAAATTGTGGAGTGTGTGTTGTAAGTTTCCTCACCTTCCAGTCTCTCTCCACAGACTTTACACCAGGAGCACGTTTTAGAGTTTCTGCCTACTAATATATTGTCAAGGTGTAAGGAACGATAAAGGAGAGACTGGATTCAAAAAAAATTTTGCAGGTATTCGTTCAGCTAAAAGTTATTTCAAATACAACAACACGGTATGTGTAGCAGCTAAAAAGTTATTTCACCTGTTGGGGGGAAAGGTGAACTGAAAAGCCGTTTATCAGGTGTTTATAACTGTAGAGTTTCTTGTAACTCCCATGCTCAAACAGCATACCAAGTAGCATATCATGTTTCTTTTCAAGATGACTAGCATAGGACGTTACCAATTCACTGAAACGATAACAAAAGAAAAAAAACGGAAGGGGATTATTAGCCAAGCAAGCATTGGAACATTTTGATCAACTAAGAGATTGCGTGAGCCCATAAAATTTGAGTGAAAACCATACATGCCAAGGCAATACGTAAGATACCAAAAGACTTTGCAATAGTAGACTGAACCACCTTATTGTTTTACATGAGAGGTTTCATTAATCGCATAGGAAGGTAAAAATTAGCTCAATTTCGAAAATAATGGTTCAAACTTCAAAGCATAGAATTACAAGGTCTTTTCTAGGAACTCACAGCACTTACTCATGTACAGATACCTATGTTCTTAGCATATTTGAACATTCGAGAAAAAAATCAAAAAATTAAATATATTCATTTTGAACAAATATTCATATATGATGTTATCTGCTTCTAAATCCAAATAACATAAACTAATACTATATACAACATAGTTAAGTCAAATACTCAAATCATAGTAATATTTTAGGCCCAAAAATGTGCATAGATCATTCAAACACGACAATTGCTGAACAGGATATCAAATAAGTCCAATATGAACCAAAAAAAAAATCAAATAAGTCCAAGACCCCACAGCAGAATCTGAAAACAATTATATATAAAATAAATAAATAAATAAACACATCCACACAAACACAATGGGAAATACTAAGAAATTTACCTAGTAGTGTCAAGCTTCTCATCTGACTCTACAGCGGTAGCTTCAAAGCCATTTTCACCACCTTTGTAGCTAATAATAGGCTCACCTTCTACAGTCACTATGTAAATCTCAGCTTTTCCATTAACCACAAGCCCCAATAGCACCAACAGGACAGCCCAACCAAGCCCTGACGCCTTCATTTCTCTCGCTTCACTAGAGATCTGCTTCATATTAAATCAGTATTTCAAGAAAATTGCTGGGTTTTTCTAAGTCAAATTTAACAGCAATTACCTTTTTTGTTTTTTTTTTTTATGAAAATATTTTCTTGTTTCTTGAAAAGGCAAGAACTATAGTTTTATATGCAAGGAACAAGACTGTAAAAGTGATTATTTGATATCGACATTTATAGAGATGAAATAAATAAACTAACTTTGGCTTATAGATCTTTCCTGCTAAAAATAAACTTATTTCAGTGGAGATTGGATTTAGCTGAAATTAGTTTAGCCCTTTTCAGCTACTTCAATAAACTATATTATTGCATTAAAACCAAAAAAAAAAACTATATTATCATTTTCTATAAGAAAAAAATAACAGTACTTAAATCAGTAAAAAAGAAAAATATAAATAAAAAACGAAAATATTACCGAAGAGACACTAAAAAACCCGATCCAATCCCGCCGGAAGCTCACGTTTCTTAGTTACATTCACGTCAACCTGCGTCAACGTCCTTTTTATCTACGATCCAAACAAAGAATAATTACAAAAATGAACTAAAAAAAAAGAAGAAGAAGAAAAAGAAAGAAATACCAGAATCTCCACAAGCATTTTCGGTGGTAAAGAAGAAGATCATAACAATATCACTCGAAAAAATTAAATAAAAAATAAAAAAATAATAAAGGAAAAGAAAGGAAAATTTAGACTTACGCAAGTAATAAAGGAGCGAATCAAAGAAGCTTTTATAACACGATTTTTACCAAAAAAAAGATGAGAAAAATGATTGGATCAGAGAGAGAATATAGTTTATTCACATTTGCAGAGATTTAATAAGTTCAGATAGATCCTTCATTCAAAGAAAATAAGAGAAAATTGCTGTGAAAATAACACACACACACAAAAGAGAAACAAAAACTGGAGATCTAAGCAATGGAGAAAGTAAAGTTCTTTAAAGGTTTATTTAGCAGTGTGTGTGAGAGTAGAGAGGAAGAAAAGAGCTTAAGTGAGTCTGTGAGGTAGGTAGTTTTTTTTTTTTTTAATAAATATTCTATTTTTTACTTTTTAAAAAGTTTAATCATTAAGTAGTACAATTTATACCAATTTAACCATTACTTAAAATTGTTTTAATTATAATTTTGACCCTTTTTTAAATATTAATATATTACTTTATTAAACGCGTAAAAAAAGTAAAAGTAATAATAGAGGTTTAATTTGGTTTTAGTCCCTTTATTATGGTGATTTTTTAGATTTAATCCTTCCATTTTAGTTTGAAGTAATTTGTTTTTTTTGTTAGAGTATGACGTAATTTTCAGAGAGGCTTAGAAATTCAGTAATATGTTTAATAATAATTTATTTTTTAAATAAATAGATTATATATCTTTTTTAATAGTTTTATGTCACATCAGTAATTTAATCTTGAATTATAGTATTTTAATTTAATTTTAATTTTTTTAAAATAAAAATACTTATGTAACATAAAATTGTTAGAAAAAAGATGACTGGACGTCACTATTTCATATAATTATTTCCCTTTATCTAAATACTTAAAATTGTTTAAAAAAAATTCATGTACTCGTTTCAATGGTAACAATTGACATTGTTATGATATTATCAATTTCAACCTACTAATAATATTATAAAAAAATTAAATTAAGTGAAATTAAATATCAATTAAAATCATATTTAGTTACATTATTATCAAATATGAGAAGTAAACTTATTTTTAATTGAATAAACAAATTCAATTAATAATTTTAAATGATACTATATTATAAATAAATTTTAAAATAAGCTAATTTTTAAACGATTTTTTATACATTTTCTTTTATTGTTCTTTAAACTTGATAATTTTTTATCTTAATCTAAGGATCTATTTTTATCCACATTAGTTTTTGAAATTAACAATTTTTTAAATTTAATCCTTGAATTCCCTTATGTATGATGATACAGCGCTTTAATATTGTATCATGTCTTCACTAAAATTTTTTTATAAAAACTATTAAATTATTTATAATTTCTTGTAATTTTTTAGACTTGATATATTTGTAAAAGAAACTATGATGATGTGGCACCTACTTTTATCTTAAATTGTGTCGTGTCATCATGTCTTTACATAATCTAAGTTCGAAAATTAAATTGAGAAAAATTATCAAATTTTTGAGACTAAATTTAAAAAAATTATCAAGTTTAGGGACTAAATGTTACTTTATCCCTTTCTTTATATAAGAGTAAGAGTAAAGATTGTCTAAAAACCTTAGAGTAAAGATTGTCTAAAAACCTTAACTATGATGTGTGGCGTAATAGTTATATAGTCGAAGTTTAACCCCTATTTATGGAAATAAAACACATTTAGTGATCAATCATTTATTTTTTTAAGAGTATCTGTGACCAAGAGTAAAATTAGGGAGGCTGGCAGGGCCTTGACTCCTTTAAAATGAAAAATTTTTTATTTAGACCCTTTAAAATTTTTAAAATTTTAAATTAATAAAAATAAAATTATATTTTTATTATTCTATACAAATTTCTTGATTTCACTGCTGGCTTCGATGTGAAATTATTCACTGCTAATAATGATAAAGAGATAAAAAAATAAATTTAGAGCAATAAATAAGTTTAAATGAAATGATTATGACCCAAATTAAGGTGACCCTACCCTTATTATTATTATTGGTCAATTAATGAAATTGCCTTTTCATTTTTTTTTTCTCTTGTAGTAGTTTTTGTTTTATTGTTATCTTTAATTATTGTTAGAGAGAGACATTCGCGCGCAAGCTGTCGGGTGACTGAAATTACTCAGTTACCCTTGAAATTAGTTATAATAGCTAGTTTGATAAGTGGGAGAGCATCCTGATTGGACCGGAACGGACGGATACAACTGCTACTTTTTAATTTTCCCGCATTTAAGCGCGTTTCTTTTTCTTTTAAGTTTTTAGCCCTTGAGAAAGCTTTTATTATGATTTGGCCCTTAAACTTTGTTTTTACTTAATTTAGTACTTAAACTTCACTTCCGTCAATCGGTTTAGTCCTTTGAGTTTAATGCTGTCAATATTTAAACCAGGTGTTGTGGTGACCCAATTAAAACGCGCCATGTCTACTCTTTTTTTTCCGTATAAGCAATCTAGATAGATTTTTATTTTGTATCTTTCGTATCTATTTTATGATCTATATTAGATGTTTGTGGCTGCCCCTCTCAATATCATCTCTAGGGTTCTCACACGTGTTATCTCCTTGGAAATGCAACATAGAAGTGTTTTTTAAGACATGATGACAAATTTGACCCTTATTTCTTTTTTTTTTCTAATTAAATTTGGCACTCAACCTTTTGAAAAGAGTTGAATTTGATTAAACCTACCCACGGACGGGGCCGCATACCCAGACTTGAAGGCCCGCTTAAAAATAGGAGGGTTTAGACAAAAATATAAGGCCAGAAAACGGGTTTAGGTAAAATTTGAAACTCGTTTTCTATATGGGTCGGGCCAACCTTGGCAAGATTTTTTGGCCCAACCCGAATATATTATTTTATAATATGTTAATTAATAATTAATATTTATATTTATATTAAATCACTAACACAATAACAATTAAACCAATTACCCAAAACCTTAAAAAAAACACTTATCCAACTAAATAACGCAACCCAAAATATAAAATTTTAAAAAGTATATTTAATACAATAAAATATTTATTATATTTACGGTAGTGTTTATTGTATCATGTTTTTTAAAATTTTACTTTTAAATAAAAACTAATCCAAAAAATCAAATATAGGTAGGTCAGGCCAGGCCCGAGTTTACCTTTCTTAATTTGAGTCAGGCTAGACTCGGGCTTAGAAAATTGGTCTAGATATGTAACACCCCCTAACCTCGAACCGTCGCCGGAACAGAGTTACGAGGCATTACCGGACGTATCAATCAACTTATAAATAATTCACAAATAAAATAACATTCATAGCATAATTTAATTACTAAATCCCTATATCAAACTCTCAAAGTCTAAAACATACATTTAAGTGAAATGGGACTCGTTTAAGTACTCCAAATTTTTATTTTTTTATTATTTTTAAATTTCGACAGCATTTCAGCTTATTTTTACATAAAACTCCCTGCAATTAAAACCATATCCATTTCAAGCATAACCAATTCAACCAAATTATTTCACACATTCATATTCTATTCTGAATACCTCTAATCAACTTAATCAATATAATATCAATTTAAATTTATCATTGTACTAATTAAATTGAAATGGATAAACTTTTTCATTATAATTCTTAGACTTGTAATACTAATATTTTAAACCATTTATATTCAAAACATAATAACCTTTATACATATCATATGTACGTGCCACATTACCAAAAAAAGAAAATATACATCACCAAAAGTTTGCTGAAGTCAGGTCTGGCTTTAGATGCTGGTTCAGTACTTGACTTCTATAATATGCGCACGGAAACAAACGTACGCTGAGTATGCATATACTCAGTGGTATCACTATAATTCAGTTTATAATTAAATACATTAAATCACACACATACTTCTACATTACAATTATCATCACTTAATGAACAATTCAATCTTTCATGTTATCATTCAATTATATATATACCATTCTTATTTCTTTATTTCAATTCTCAACTTTCACATATGCCATATCATTTAAATTTAGTTTTATCAGTAGATTTATTTCATTTGTCCCTATTAACTTGACTCGGACTCAGCGGATACACGAATTTCAACCAACACACCAGTACGGCACAATGTGCCTTAACGGTACACAGTACCTTATCAGTAATCAGTAACGGTAGCAATAGCAGTAGCAGTAACAGTAACAGTATTCAACACACAAAGTGCTGAATCTGTAACAGTAACGGTAACAGTATTCGACACACAAAGTGTCGAATCGGTAATAGTAACGGTAACAGTAACAGTAATCGGCATATAAGTGCCTGATCAGTAAGCCGGCAAAAACCCGCACTCTTCTATATCCTATGGCATGCCAACTATATCCGACTAGCCCGACTAGTTAATAGGGTATTTAAATCATTTTTCAGTATAATTTCCATTTCGATTCAATATTAATTATAATTTATTATTTTGATCAATTTTCCCAGTAATACAATAAATCACTTCATTAGAAATTTTACAATTCAATGTAGTATACGTAATATTATTCAGTAATTTCACAGTTCAATTCAGTATTCAAAACAATATTCAGTATCTCATAATTCAATTTAGTATCAATCTCAATTTTAATACCCAATCACAAATTTTATCAGTTCATTAAATACTTACCTTAAAATACTTACCACACATTCATATTAAATTAAATACATATTAATTATAAAGCTTGAGTTATAGTGATACAGACTAGAATTCTCTTCGGATTTAATCCTCGACGATCTTTTTTTTTCCTTTTTAGGCCGATGCTTCAGGCTCGATATTAGCAATTAAACTTCAAGCTTTAAAATCTTAATTTTCCCTTTCTTCTTTCTTTCTTTTTTCTTTACTGCTCTATTTCGAAATGTCTTATGTTTCTTCTTTACTTTGTTTTATTTCTTTATTTTATTTCATTTCTTTTATTCTTTTATTTTATTACCTTTATAATAATAATTATTATTATTATAAATATCTTATTTAGTAACAAATATATATATATTACAATTGGACACACATATATCTTACATTTACCTATTATCATCAGTATCCAATTGTCCTTATTTTATTTAGTTTATATAATTTAATATTTTAATATGATAAAAATATTTTTACTTAAATAAAAAGTAATTAAATAAATATATTACAAATGTATAAATATATGCATTACACTTGTATAATTTAATCACCATACATTTGTCTTTATTTTAATTTATTTTTAATAATAATAATAATAATAATTTAATAATATAAATTATAATTTAATAGAATAATAATTAATAAATATCTATATACTTAAAAAAAAGTAATTAATAATTAAATTATATATATTTACATAATTAAAATCTAAAAATATCTTAGATTTTAACATGTTTGCCGCCTCAACTTATGCTAAATGGCTTAATTGTCATTTTAGCCCTTTTACTTTCTTTTAATCTATAATTAGACTTTCACTCTTTATTCAATTTAATCTTTTTTGCTAATTACTCTAAATTAAGCTAAATTTACTTAATTAAAACTTAATTAGACACACCACTAAGCTCATAAATATTTTTAATAATTATTTTCAAACTTATTTCACTAAGACGGAAGCCCGATAACTCACTTTTCCGGTGCCCACGGATTTTGGATCGTTACAAGATACCTTGCATAAGCTTGATCTGGCCCACGAGAACCTCTAAATTTGACCATCAATCTTTAAAAAAAAAGTCAAATTGCTATTTTTTTTAGCAAATATTGACTAAAATGCTAATTTTTAAATATAGCAACCTGAATAGCAAATTAGGTGTACTTCATGTTATTTTTCATGAATTTTTTACACCTTCTTGCATTTCAAGTTTCTTATTGTTTTTAAATATTTTTATAATTATTAATTTATTTGTTGATATGTTACGCAAGACAAATAATATCATATTAATATGAAGCACATGTAAATTGCGACAGTAACTTTATAAAAAATCTTTCCTAAGTTATTTTTTCTGTTATTACTACATTATCCTTCCCTTCCAAACTTGAACTCCGTCGAATCCAACAACTCTCCCTCCCAAAAATCCCTATTTCCAAATTCTTGAAAACCCAACAAATATACTTTGTCACAGGTGAAAGTTTCTAGTGTCCCTACAATGATTTCATGACATCAATGGTGAAAAGTTGCTTGTTTTTATATCATCTTTATGTTTTAATAGTGAATCTGATATGTTTGGATCAGAACCCATAAGTGGAATACTTTCCTTCAAAATAAGTAGAGATTGTGTTTGTTTTATCCTTCAAAACAACAAGAAAATTTAAGGGTTTAAGGCAGAGACGAAGTCAGAACAATTTTTTAGGAGTGGTTGAATGAAATTTTAATTTTTTATAGTCTATATCTTTATAATTTTTAAAAGATTAAATCGAATTTTTATAATTTTAAGGGAGGCCAAAGTGAAATTTTACCTTTACTAATTTTAAATTTAAAAAAATTAAAGGGCCTAAATGACAATTTTACATTTTAGGGGGGGCAAGGCCCATGCCAACCCCTCTAGAATCGCCTCTGGTTTAGGGAGTGAAAAATTTAATTATGTTTTAACAAGAGTGTTAGAGTTTGTGTGACCTAAATCTTGTCACTTGTTAAATAAATAAATACAGTGACAAAATAAGGGGACCTTTAGGGGCAAGGCGGCAAGGGGCCGAAGGCCGGTAAGGACCATGCCGCACAAGTAGAATCCGTATAGAACTAAGAATCCGTATAGAACTACATTTCTTCTATTTGACATTGATTAGAATAAGGTTTTTCAACCTTTAGATAGATGTAGTCGGAACTCCTCTTGTATCATTCAATTTTCAACATTAGTAAATTTCTCTGCCTGTAATTTTTTCCCGAAAGGGTTTCCACGTAAAATCTATATGTTTTATTTTTCATTTTCTTATTGCTTTGTGATCGTTCTATTACCATTATCAATGTTTATTATAACAAAGAGGATGAGGAGGAGAGAGAGAAAAAATGAGTTGGGAAGAGAATTAAAAAAAGTTTATTAATTAAATTAAATGTTAATAAATATGTTTTTTTAATTCCATGTAGATGATGCGGAAAAAATGCCACATGGCACTTTCTGTTTGACTCCACAAGTTAACGAGAGCTTTTTTACAGCATTAACTCTTAATGGTTAAATTGGTAAACAAAATTAAATCCTAAGTATCAAAGTGGGTCAACAAAAATTAAAAACCAAAGTAAAAAAAGTGGTATAATTTAGGGGCTAAATCAATAATAAAGCCTTTAAGAAATTAACTTTTTATTCAAGTACAATTTTAATTCACAGTTACATATAATACATCCAAAGCTAACCTTGTAACGACCCGAACTTTAAGATTATAGGAAAAGTGTATTTTCGGGTCTCTGTTTCTGAAAAATGGATTAGAAAATATTTATTAAAAATAATTACGAAGTTAATTGAGTAATTAACTAGGCTTTAATTAAGTGAATTTAGCTTAATTAAGAGGAATTAGGAAAAATGACTATAATTGAACTGTACAGACCGATAATGCCCTGTAATCCTGTTCCGGGGACAGATAAGGGTTAGAGGGTGTTACAAACCTGACCTAAACAGTAATAAATCCTTTAGATTAGGTTGTGCATTCGGTTTTTTGTTAATTTTTATTAACGAGAACTACTTAACATAATTAGAATAAGTGACTTAATTTGTTAACAATTGAAAATAAGTGATGTAATTTGATTAAATTATAAAATTGTGACCTACATTAAAGTTGATATAAGTTAAAAGGACCTAAAATGCAAATAATCCTACTTTTATTATAAGTCTTTTAACTTTTTTAACTTGTAACCAAATAAATAAGGGTAAACTGCAACATAAGTCACTCTAGTCTTTTTTGTCAATTTAGTCATTCTAATTAAGATAATTGCTCAAATTGGTCATAGTCGTTAAAAATCCTGTTAATCCACAAATGGATTGCTGACGTGGTATTTTTTGAATTTTGATTAAGCTAGGAATCTCTCGGTAATTAGTCTAAAATATATATTTTTTTGTTTATTTCCAACATAAGACTAAAACTCATAAGTTTTGTCATTTTTTTCTTCTTCTTGTTTGTTTCTTGGGAAAAATAATAGAAAAAAATGAGAATAGTTTTGACTTAGAGGTTTTACAATAAATACTATGTTTTCCGTGTTTATTTGTGCTCGGATTCTGCTATTTGCTTCTCGGAGATCCTTCGCAATTTCTTCAAGACTTGATCTTAATATGGTAAGTTTTCTTTTCTGTTTTTTTTAAAGAAAATTTTAGTCTTCTCCCTTAATTCTTAAATTTCCAAAATGAGATTGTGTTCTATTTCTTTGCATGTGTTTTTGATTTATTAACAAATCTGGTTTGTTGTGTGTTTAATTTTTTTAATGAAAAACAGTGATTCCCTAAATAATTTTTTTTTATATATAAATATTTATTCTCTTTTTATTTTTCATAGTAATTATGTTATTATTACTAGGTATTGAATGTTAATAATGAAAGGATGATTTAATTTGAGGGTACTCAAGAGAAGATTTGAAGGTTTTTTTTAAAGGATTTTTTAGTTTTTTCTTCTATTTTCTCATTTGCATATTTTCTCTTAAAAATGTTAAGAGAAATAACAAGTCAAAACTATTCTCATTTTTCTCTATTACTTTTCCTATGAAACAAACAAGTAGAAAGAAAACGAGAAAACCTTAGTCTTATGTTGAAAATAAACAAAAAAAAAAGTGCTTTGAACTAATTACAAAGAGATCTCTAACTTTAGTCAAAAGTAAAAAAAAATCACGTTAGCAATCTGTTGGTGGATTAACGGAAATTTTAACTGCAATAACCTATTCGAGCAATTAATTTAACCAAAGTGACTAAATTAACAAAAAAAATTAAAGTGACTAAAATAGGAATGATGCTGTTTTAGAGTGACCTGCAATATAGTTTACCCAATAAAAAATTAAAAAGCTAAGAAAAATTATTTGATACAATAAAATGAGTTTTTAAACTAGACAAGCAAAACTCAAAAGATGAGGTGTATATAAAGGCAAAGCCAAAAAGAAATTGTTAAGGTGTTAAGACAAAAAAGTCAAATTGTTGGGAACCAAACCCATATATTTTATATTAAAATAACCTAAATTGAACTAATAGTTTTCTGAAGGGACTGAAAATGGAATAAAGCCGTTTCATTAAGGGGGCCAAGGACCCTATCATCCCCTAGGATTCTGCCTACATGTATCTTATTTAGGGTGTAATAAAAATTAAATCTTAAAAAAAAAGATAAGGGATAGTATTTAAAATTACTTATGAAATTAAAATATTGCATTAACAATGTATTAAATATTAATCCAAACTTTAAAAAATTAGTATAATGATAAATTTAACCCATAATGTTTATCCTTTTTATCAATTTGGTCTTAATTCTTCATTTTTATACTACTTTGGTCCTCAACTTTCAATATTTAGTCAAACTATTTTCCTTTAGATGAAAATTTTGATCAAACTATTTAAATTTTAACGACAATGACATGGTAACCCATATAGCAGTTCGCATGTGTTTCATAAAAATTAATAAAAATACATTATTTTCTACAATGTTCATTTTAAAAAAATCATCTACAATGAAATATATGTGAATTGCCACATGATTTATCACATAGATATCATTAAAATTTTAATTGTTCGACCAATTTTTTCGTAAAAGAAAGATAATTAAACTAATATTTAAATGTTGAAGGTCAAATTGATCAAAAGAAAATAATTATGACCAAAAAAAACTTTAAGGGTTAAATTTATCACCTCATAATATGTAAATACTTCAAAAAAATTAACTTCTCACTTAGAATAAAAACTTAATTAGGTACAAATTAAAAGATTATATTTATTTGAATGAAATAAAGAAATATATTAATCAATGTGAAAACGTCCAACATTAGTTTTTTTAATATTTTAATAAAAATTATTTTAAATTTCAAAAAAGTAAAAAAAAAAAAGGAAGAAGAAATTTTCAATGGTCAGAAAGTAAATGTAGAATATGAAGCAAATGAGCCAAGTTAAAAGTCAAAAGGTTCCCACAAATAAATTATTTTTTTCAAACTTATTGTGATTAATTTCCTAATTTTGATTTAAAAATGATTAATTAACTATTAGGCATATAGGCTTAAAGCGTGCAAGATGCGATTGGGACATGTATGATAATATATACATATATATATATAAATATGAGAAAATATTTAATATATTGTCAGTAAAATTTTTAGATTTTACAAGCAATGTTAGGAGATTTACAATTGTTCTACAAGGAGTGTATACTAAAATATTAAAAAATACATGATAAATTTTTTAAACAATCTCGTTATAAGTTCTAATTATATCTGCTCTTTTTGACATAATGACTAGAACTACCTATAGTCCCTCCCCAACACTTGAGGGTTTGTTCCGTTTTCTATGCCGAACTTTGGGGTATCCTAAATGGTTTGTCCCTCATCTAAGGGAAGGAATATCAAAAGATTGTGATCCACACAGATAATCTAGAGGTAGTCAAAGTCGTTCAAGGGTTTCATTTGACAAAATCCTCTTCAGCTTTATTACAAAGGATATATACGAGATTAAAAGACATCCAGCATTGGAGGATAAGACATGTTCCCAGGGGAAAAAACCAAGTTACATATCGTATTACGAAGTTGGCCACAACTAGAAGTACAGATTTGCAGGTGAAGATTTACTACCTGTTCTTGAAATTGATAATTTTGTTAATTTTCGATTATGTTAGATTAATTTAAATAATATTTTTTAATAAAAAAAAGAGGATAATGCGTTTCAACGCACTCGAACCCCTATCATTCTGCACTGACAACAATGTCCATCTTAATCAAATTAAGAATCAATCGGCACAAATGATAGTTTTTTAAATTTGTTTGTGAAATAAAAAATATATACTATTAGTGTATCTAATACTCGCTTTGTATATATTATATTATTTTTTTGAAAAATATATAATATTAGATATGGATGTATTTAATCATTCATGTGAGGGAAAATGTACAAAGGAAAAGACAGAGATTACATTTTTTTTTCTTCCAATTATTAAGTGTATTTTACAGTTCTGTTTGTTTATTTATTCAAAAATCTTAAAAGATAAGTGGACAAAAAGTGAACTGAAAATCTTGAAATAAAAAAGGAAAATATTAGATTAAAAAAAAAAGAGAATCATGACAATTAGGAAATAAAATATTCTAAAAAGTAATGGAAGGAAATCACGAGGGAAATAAAAATGGAACTTGATATCTCACCAAACAAAGTTGTTGAAATCTACGTGGATTAGTTAACTCGGGAATTAATTAGTATATGGGTTCGAGTATAAAAATTGAATTGGTTTTTGAACAAATGACTCGAAATCTTAAAAAATCAGAATTTGGGATAGAAAATCGACAATTTAATAAATTTCCAAATTTTTATTATTTTTATAAATGTTTTAATTATTTTGTAATTATTATTAGATCAACGACTTTAAATTTGTTGGTTAATGTGAAGACTCACATCTTTAAGTATTGAGGCTCGAGTCTCACATTGTGTAATTGTGATGTGTGGGTTTATAAGTCCCTCATATGCGTGTTCCTTGTATGGGTTTTATCCATATTATTTTCGATTCTTCATCTATTGTGTTTTGTATTGGTTTAATTTCGTCCTCATTAAAGGAAAGTACCCAAACTTTATGGGACCTTGCTCGTCAAGAAGACGCAAAGACCGCTACTGGATCATAAGAAAATTTATTAAGGGGACATCTTCAATCTCATCTCGTAACTTCAAAACTATTTTTTAAAAGTCTAATCATACCCGTCATATATGATTGTATCATAATGAAGTTTTCCATGACCATACACGATAGAGCATTCATCCTGCGATACTCAAGTATCGTCCAAGATCCTCTCACGTAAAACCTTTCATCATCATCCAAAAGTGTATAAAATAAAATTTCAAGACCTTTCAGAGTTACTCCCTGATATCTCATTACTTTTCAATAGTTCTCAACATGACTGTGTGAACTATCTATAATCACCTTCACCTGATATTATGTCAAATAAATTATTCGTAAAAAGGACTAAACAAATAATTGCTAAAATTATATATTTTAATATATTCATTTGTTTGTGCTATGTTGATTCTCTTGATTCAATATAAATTTACTTAATAAACCATAGAAACCTAATCGATTTAATAAAAAAAATAACATTTAGAAATGCTTTCTCCATTTTCTATTTTGTATTAAGTTATATACTTTTAAAAGAGTTAATATGCAATTTCATCCTTGTATTGGTTTATATTTTTATGATTTTTAAAAAGACTAAATTCAAATTACAATATTTTTTAGGGACCAAACTATAAATTTACCATATATTAACTTAAATTTTTATAAAATTTTAAGACATTAAAATAATTTCGCATTTTAGGAAGGTAAATACCCTTTCCACTTAATTTTAAATAAGGATGGTAATGAGGTGTAACTGGTGGAGATTATATTATCCACCTTTATCTCACATTTATACATATATTAAAAACATTCAAATCCTATTTTCTCCTTAAAAAGTATAATAAATCACTTTTACAAAATTACATATTTTAATTTAATTATAAACATAATTTCGATATCTTATAATTTTTTAGTATTGTCAGGGATCAACACATATAAATGAACAAGTAAAATAAAGTAGGGTAAACACACAAATATTTTATGTGGAAATTCCTCCAAAGAGGATAAAAACTATGAGCAAATGAGGCTTTGACTTTTCAATAAATGAGTAAATAAACGAAAGTGTAATATAGAGAAAATAACTTTAAATGTACTAAATTAACAATACCAAACCTTGAAAACAAAACTCTAACTTGGGAACAAAATTCTTTCCATAGTTACTACAGAATTCTTACCAAAACTCATATGCAATTTCATCTTGTTGCCCTCAAGAAAAGTCATTACTGATTGGCATATAAAAATAGGAATAAAATGACCCCTTTAAACAAGCTAAGATTAGAGGTTTAATCATACTAAAATATCTATAGAGTAGTCATAGTTTAACTGGGAGAATAAATCTTGCTTGAAGTTGAAAACGCGGTTACATTAGATGAGATATTATCGCAACGCCATCCCTACTCCTGCCTTAAGAGATTGTCGCGCGTTTGTCTCCTATAATTACTTGCAAAACGTTCAATAAATATAAGGCACACACCACAAGTATAATTATATTTAAATATATAAAAATATGTTGGAGAATGTATCACATTCAAAAACTAACATTATTCGTCAAGAATGTTTTATATTAATATTTTATATTTTAATAATTAAAATTATTTTTTATTGAGTAACAATTAAGCTCACACTTAGCCTATTTAATTTTAGGGGAAAAAAAGCTAATATACTTTTAAAAGATTCCAATTAATTGGTTCAATTTATTCAACCAAACTATTATGGAATTTCTTTTTCCTCAATGAAATAAATTATTATCTTATTATTTAATTTTTATTCACATTTTTTTTACTTTAATTAAAAATAGAAATATTTTTTGGAGAAAATAAATACTTAAATAAAAACTAATATTATTGAGATATTAAATTTTCAAATATTATTTTTTAATAGGTTAAAATAGCTATAGTCACAATTTTTTTTTTACATTGTCCAAATCAACAAATTTTTATGTCTATTAATTTTGGTTAAAAATAATTTATTTTTAAGTGGTTTTTTACAAATATATTATAAACTGAAATTAAATTGAGGATTATTGTATTATTATTATTTTGGGAAAACGAGAGATTGAATCACATGTTAGTATGGCCCACTAGAATTTGTCGTTTTGTTTATACACCACATGTGACTGCCCACTTCACTGCCCCAAAATGATTCCAATTTCCATATATGTTCGTCTAATTTTTTTTTAACCAAATTTTTTGTGATAAAGAAAATTTTATTGACACAACGGATATAATTTAAATGAGTGATTTTAATTAATATTAGAGATAATTTTGTTATTGTATTCTTTTGTCGATTTTTTTCATCGTTTTGGACGATTCAAGGCTAATTTATTTATCATATTAAGTGTTTACAATCACTTCAAATATATCGTACTTTAGTTTTAATAAAGTCAATTGTCAACATGTTATAATATTTTATTGATGCAAAAGCTAAAACATTTATTATGTTTGATGGAACTTGTTCTTCGTCATCTACGACGAGTAATTACTTTTTTTTCTCTGAATTGTATAGTTTCATTTATTGAATAAATTAATAAAATTACCTTTTAAAAAATAATTTAATATTTTTTATAAAAATTAATCTAAATTTGCATTAATATAATTAAATATCTTATCTTCTTAATTTTACACTTAAATAATTCCTAGCGGGTTAGCCTTGCATATATACATCTATCAATTGGTCTGACCTGCTCAATTTGGATAGGGGAAGGTTTTTTTTTTATTATTTAAGTTTCTCACTTGTTTTAGTTTACGATAATTCGAGTTTGGGTTCGTATCATTTCAAGTTTTAGTAGTTTTGAATTCTTTGGGTTTAAACCATTTAAGTTCGAGATTGAGTTTTGATCATTTCAGATTTTAATTAAACATGGTCGCTTTTGAATTCGAATTGTTTTGGCCTTTCAATTTTAGGTCATTCTAGTTCAGATTCAATGAGTACAATTTATTAATTTTTTATTATCAAGTTGGATCAAAATTAGATTTAGATTTAATTAATCATGTTTTTTTAGTTGGAGTCAAAATAGATAGGTATTGACAATTATTGTCACAATTTAGCCATTGAAACATATTTGTTTTCTAATTTTAGTATTTGAATTATCATTTTCATTTCAGTTTACTTAAAAATCAAAGTTACCGATAAAAATGTAACACATGACATATTATTATTGAGCTTCAGTAATTTTTTAAATAAATGAAATGAAAAATAACAATTTAAGTACCAAAATAGAAAAAAAATAGACAAGAAATATTATTTATTGGGTAAAATGTCATAAGTCTCAAAATTCTTCATAAATTTGAAATTTAGTCCTTATGCTTTTATTTTTAAGAATTTAGTCCTATACTTTTCAGATTCAAAATTCAAATCTAACTATTAACATTGTTAAAATTATATTGTTAAATTTAGGTTCATTACCAAAGTCATTTTTTAGTTACATTATTATCAAGTGAGTTTTTCTATTATTTCAAAATATCATATCAAAAAAATAGCGTTAACAATTCAATCTGAATTTTGAAATTTGAAAATTAGAGAGAATAAAATCATGAAAATAAAATGTACAAGGATTGAGTTTTAAAGTTGTGAAGAGTACAATGACTTATAACATGTTTTAACCTTATTTATTTAGGTAAATTATGTTAGTGGTCACCCGACTATTAGTAAATTTCTTTTTTGGTTACCTAACTATTCAATTTTATCTTTTTTATCACTAGCTAGCTAATGTAATGATAAGGACACATGCGCAGAATAGAATTGTAAATTTGTCTAAGTC
This sequence comes from Gossypium hirsutum, assembly GCF_007990345.1. NCBI lineage: Eukaryota > Viridiplantae > Streptophyta > Magnoliopsida > Malvales > Malvaceae > Gossypium > Gossypium hirsutum. Next base: position 2,197,263 of record NC_053431.1, on the reverse strand, counting down.
ATGGATTTGGCTTACGGCTCTAGAAAAACTTAGAGTTTAACAAAACCTAAAACACAAATAAATCTAAGTTAAATCTATTAATTGAAAAAAATAATTAAAAAAAATAATTAAGATGAAAAAAAAAATAGTTAAATAAATCAAATGTTTGAACAATTAAACAAGAACAAGATAAAATGAAGAAGATAGATGAAAAAGATGAAAAGTGACGTGTAAAAGTCCTAGAAAGATGAATTCACAACACTCTTAAAATAGCTCTAATTTTCCATTTAATAAAGAAAATCTGTCAAGAAAAATCTTAAAAATGATTCTTACAATTTGAAAAGATTATTAAAATCAAAACTCAAGAAAATTTATTAACTTAAAGTGAATAATGAATGAATTGACAGTGTATAATGAATAGGCCTTCATACAAGTTGGCTAAGTACATCAAAATAAAACTCTTAAATATACTGAAATTTTAATCAATCTAAATAAGAAACAATTTTAAACTAAACTTGATTGTTACATAAAACTCACTTAAAAAAATCTAAAATTCGGAATAAACAAATAATGAAATAATAAGATCAAATAAATACAATATTGGGCTCATATATAATAAAAATTAAGTCTAAAAATTAAACTCAATATGATTTAAACTCGAATTAAAAGCCCGGAACTCGTAATTTTCATAATTATACCATCCAAAAATTATGTTCGCGTAGTCTTCACTAAAATGACCATAACTTGAGTTCCTAAACTCAAAATCGAGTAATTCAAAGTATGTTTCGAGGTTAAGAGACAGATCTTCAAATGCTATGAAGACATCTCAACCCATAACAGCTTGGATCCCATTCAAAAATTCGTCTCAAGTTAACTAATCTTTTGATCTTGAAAATTGGTAGTTTAGTTGAATTTTCTTTAATAAATTTCATCTCATCTGTGCGTGTATCATATAAAATTGGAAGCACCCAAAAATCTGATACTGTTGGGTGACTAAAAAAGATAAAATTGAATAGCTATGTTGTAACTTTTCATATTTGGATGATCAAAAAAGAAATTTACTGATAGTTGAGTGACCATTTTATAACTTCTCATATTTGAATGGCAAAAAAAGAAATATACTAGTAATTAAGTAACCATTTAGTAACTTTCATAATTGGATAAAGAAAAAACATAGTTGAGTCACCGTAATGCAGTTTACCCTATTTATTTTTAGGTGAAAGAAACAATGAAGCAGGGCGGCCCAACGAAGAAGCCTTAAACCTAACTGAGAGAAGCCCTTCAATTAACACACGCGCGCACACACACACACACACACACAAAAAAACTCTTAAATCCAATCCTCCAAATTTCCCAGAGAATAAGGAAAGGGGGGAAATCAAAGCTAGGGTTAGGGTTGAATTTTGCAGAAAATGGCAATGAGGAAAGTTTTTAGCGAGATAAAAGGGATGAAAGTGAAGGAAGTCCCTAACTACGTGAAACCGATGCTATCTATGGGTTACGTGAAGAAAGCTTTTCAAAAGGGTTTGGACAATTACAATTCAAAGTACATTCAAACCGATTCGATCCAGCCTCTTTACCATGTCTGTTTCGGTGGGATGGCCTTTTCTTACCTCGTCGCTCTCCCAAATGAGCGTCGCCATCTGGAGCACCAGCAACACCCCAAGGAACATGGTCATCACTGATCCCCGCCCAGGTAATTTTTATTCAGGATTTTTAGAGGTTCATATGTGTGGGTTTTGTTTTAGATGGATGATTTGATGCCTCGTTTTTGAAATGTGGGTAAATTTGGCTATGGATCGATGGGCTTCTTTCGATGATGATTTGATTTCCTTAGTATCGATCTATTTTTGCTTATGTAATCGACTGCTGATTTAATAGATGGGTTTTCGATTTCGAATTGAGGAAAGGAAAAAAGGAGATATGTTTGTTAATGCTTATTGGATTGATGTGTTGATGATCTTTTATTGCATATAAATTTGTATAATTTTGGGATTGCTTTGCTGGAGCAGGAGCATTGATATAAGAGATTTGCTTGCATTTTTCCGGTTATATTTTTCGGCCCCGGTTTAGCATTGATGTTTACATAGTATTGCTATGTTTCACAATGCTAAACCAGCGAAAATTTTCGACCTTTATGTTGAAATCATGGTTTGGCAGCTCGAACTAAAAAGCTAAGAAAATGGAGTTTTGTACTTTGGAAGCTTGTAAATAATATCTTCAGATCTCTGAACTTTTTATTATTTTAGAAATATATATGGTTCGAGATTTCAGTTCTTTGCACCAGCTTTATCTACCACTTAGAAGTTCTAAGACCACATTTCTCACCACACTTTTTTCAAGTCAAGCTTTTTGTAACATTGATGTTAGTTTTGATGTTCGATTCTAGTGAAGTTTAAGTGATGATGGATTTGTAGTTTTAATTGTTTCGTTATGTACTTGTTTATATTTGGGTGTTTATTGGTCATAGGAGATTTCAACCATTTTTATATGTGGTTTTAGCTAATATTTATTACAAATTGGGATGGAATGAGTGCTAACCTTCTATGATGTGATGATCATTCCTCTATCATTGTTGTTCGGTTTTTTGATCATCAACTTCAGTTGGACTTACTATCATTTGATAGAACTCATGTTGGATGGATGAAAATGTACACATGAGAACTGCTTTTAACTAATACGATAAAATTTAAAACACAATGAACCTATTCCGATGATGTGCAGGCTCTGAACAGCTTAACATTTATTACGAATTGGGATGGATGAGTACTAACATTCAACCATGTGTTCTTTCCTTAATCATTGCTGTCATTGTTCCCTTTTTTGGGCATCAACTTGCAGCTTGGTTGGACTGACTGTCATACGAATGCTGGTTTTAACTAATACCATGAAACTTATGCATGTGTATAATTCAATTTAAAACATCATTAACCTAATTCTGGTCATGTTAGTGCCCTTAATTGTGTAAGATTTGTATCTGTTCTGCCTATGAAAGTTATGCATATGTATAATTCAATTTAAAACATCATTCACCCTGTAATTATAAATATTGAGTTTTGATGGATGTATCTTCCTATGCTTCCTTTATGGCAAAAGACCAAGCAATTATTTTGAGTAGATAGTCGGTTTATATGTCCCATGAAAGTATAGAGGACTAGGTTACATCAATAGATATCATTCCTTTCTGATGAGATAACTTGCGCAATAATGATAGAAGAAATATGAGAAGAATGCATTTCATATGTTTCCTTGAAATTGAAATTATAATGGAGGCCATCATATGGTAAAAGTACCACAGAGGCCCTTGTAATAGGAGTCAGATTGTATTTTGCCCCATTTATTCAAAAATGTTAGATAAAAGAGCAAACTAGTTTTTTTTGTTAAAAATTTAATCCATTTCTAATAACTAGACAATTACACGTGGCATGTCACGTATATTGATATGCAGGGACCGGTTTTTAACAGTAAAAATGGATAGAATTTTTAACAGAAGGTTTAGTTTGCTCTTTTATCTAATGTAATGGATTGTTTGGCCCATTTTTTTAGTAGATGGGGCAAAATGCAATTTGACTCTTAATACAGGAGCCTTTATGCCATGATTGATACCAATGTCCGGAGCATATCTGGATGTTGGTATGAGGACATAACAATCTCTGAGAAGCTTCAAAAAAAAAAAAACTTCAAAAAAATTTCAACATACTACTGCTAGATATACTATTTTAAAGCATAACCATGGCTGATATGTGAATAAACTTATATTTAATTTATGCTTTTATTTTGGTTGGTTTATGTTGCAAATATTTATCATTTCACAATTTATGTTTTGCAGGTTCTTCTGGTTGTAATTTCTGAACAATTTAGGCAGGAAGATACTGTCTTTGATCAAATGCGTTGCAGCATTATGGTGATAAAATAAAATTAAAAATACAATGGATTTTTGTTATGGTGGTCTGTTGTTGATTTCTATTGACTATTTTTTGTTGGGTGTTGATAAGTTGGGGATCAATCGATGAAATACTGAATTGTTTTTTTATAGTGGAAATTGACTGCAAATTTAGGCTCATTTGTTTGAGAGAAAATGGTTACTGAAAAATGACTTATTTTTTTGAAAAATATTAATAATTTTTTGGTATTTGAATGAATTTATGTAAAATATTTTTGGTTGTTTGATAAATTTTCTGAAAATATTTCATAAAAGTTGTTTTCAATGAAATAAACATACATTTGAGATTAATGATATGTAGTAAAGGATTAAATTGTAAATTCTGTAAAATTTATAATTGAAATAAGAGGAGTGATATGTATGAAAATTTGTTATGTGAAATAAAATATTATAATGAATTATTTGATTAAAGTCTTTATATGATGAAAAATGATTATATAATAATAGGGATTAAATTAAAAAATGTACAAAAGTTTAAGTGTGAAACAATCCAATATGCGAACAAAAAAATTATGATAAAAATTTAATGAATCTGTTATGAGATGATGAAATATGCATAAAGTATTGTAAAAATGAAATTATGGAAATATATGAATTTTTATGATGGCAAGAATTAAATTATTGAACTTAAGAAAATATGTGATTAATTAGTGAATGTTGAACTTTTAGGATGAAAATGGACTAAATTAAAAAATTGTGAAAGTTTATAAAAAATATTTAATAAGTGAAGAATGTAGTAGAGAATGTAATATCCTAGTAGTTTGACCTGATGCTCGTGTTGGGTATGGGGGTATTCAGTGACATAGTCTTATTAGTTTGAAAAATATTTTATGAAAAAAAATTTATCAAGACTTGAAAACCTTTTACGTTGACCATCCTATTTTACATGAAACAAACATTGAAAAAGTCTAAAAATACTTTCTATAAAAGCTTTTTATGTTGAAACAAATGGAGCTTGGTTTTACCTTGAAGTATTTTTTTTACTCGAAATATGATTAGAATTGTTAAGAGATTAAAAAAGCGTTTTTAATTTAATTTAAAATTTTGATTATGTAAAACTAAATATGTTATATTTAAAGTAATGAGAATTATTTAAGAGCTTTATATAAAAATATTTTTTCTAAAAAATATCATATAATTTTTTTATAAATATTTATGAAAATGATTTTAAAATTTTATCGATTAATGTTCAAATGCTTTAAAATAAAAGTTTATATTATAAAAATAAGTTTAAAAGAAAAACATTGAAAATTCAATCAAAATAAATATCAATTAAAATTTTGAAAAAATTCGAGTGAATTGAGTCAAAATCATTTATTTATGAATCCGATTGGTCGATTAGATTGAAGTCGATCGAGGTACTAATCTAGAAAAAACTTTAGGTTCGAAACCAATTGAACCGAACTAAAAAACAACGATTCATTTTTTTTTATATTTTTATGGGATTTTTAATAATTTGTTTAATCGAACTATTCGGATTAAACGACGAACCGATTGTCTAACCAGTTTGACTATCAGTCCAACTTTGAAAACATTGTTAATAATTAAACAACTTACCATTTCAGTATAGTTTCAGCTTTTGAACTAACGAGTTTGAATTAAGTTTTAAGATATGAGTATTGATTTATTTATTTTGTTTCACTCAATGATAAAGTGTCATAATTACCCATCAATGGTGTATTGACAATGCTTTTTTAAATATATATATTTATATATATTTAAAGATTACTGGATAACAACACATTTGAGTCAAGCCAGATTTGAGATTAGCACTGAGCTAAATAAGTTATGAGCTCAATATCTTATTCAAGCTCATTTGTCGAGCTTAACATTTTTGCCAAAACTTTCTCATATTCTGAGTAAATCTTTTGAGCCTAGATGATAATTTGACCCTTGAATAAATACAAGCCGAGCAATATAAACAATAAAAAAGAAGGGGAAGCACAATTAAAAGAAAAAAAACTCATCCTTCATTCATAATTAACAAAACATTATTCCCGAATGAGATCAAACCATGACTCGAATATTTTCAAAATTTTAATTCACGGTCGACTCTTGGATAGATCTACAATTATGCTCTTTCTTACACCCATCCTCATGTCTAGTCATTCAGCTTTGGTAATTTATCTTTTAGATAACACCCATATTCGCTTCTCGCTTAAACAACTCAAATTCCATCAAAACCCTAAACTATAAATCTTAAACCCATTTTCCTGTCGGATCCATTAGCTTAATAAAACCGACATATTCAACAAGCTGCAACATATTCAAATGGCACGGAGTCAGGAGATTGACATTTGAGGGACGGTGCGATCTCGGGTTTATCCGCCGATGGGGGCGCTAATATCTTAAGGGCGAAATCCCACAAGTTTCTTAAGTGAAACATGAAGCCATGGCATCATCACACATGATAGGAGCTGATCTGAAAATTTTAAGTTTTGATTTCCTATATAACAATATGAATTTGCATTATGTAAATCCAATATATAACAATATAACACAAAATCATATATTGATATTGATATTAATCTACAATCTATAAAAATCAAATCAAATATTTTTTTAAACTAATAAAAATATCTTTTTATTATTTATTATATTTGTATTATCGTTCAAGTATTTCCATTCAATTAAAAGCTAGAATATCACAAAAAAAAGTCTAATTTCATAATTATTTTCATTCAAATTTCATTTATGATTTGAATTTTTTTATTATTGTCATATTTTGATTATGTTCAACAATTTAAATTATATTACTTTACATTAATAATATGAAATTAAAATACATTATTTAATGAATTGAAAAAATTGATATATAACAAATACAAGTTTGAAAAATCTTTTGAATTGACAAAAATAATTAATATTTATCATTATATTTCTAATTTTATCTCTCTCTTTTTTCATATTTTATTGCTCATTATATTAATTTTTTCATTCCATATTATTTTATTATTAATATGATTATTAAAAATATAAATAAAAATTCTATTCAATTCACAAGCTTTGGTTAAATGAGTTGATTTTATAATAAATTTTAGCCAAATATATGTTAATAACAAAAGTTAAATTTTATATTAAATCATTGTACCTCAAATGTAATAATTTTTTTTATTAACTTCACCCAAATAAATTTATATAATAAATAAAAATTAAAATTTATATTGAGTTTAGTTATAATTTTTTTAACCCAAAATAATGAACTTTTTATTAATTTGAAAGTATGAAAAGGAATTTTTATTTTCTTTTAAATACTAATACAAATTTTAATTATTTATATGATACCTAACTTTACATTTAATATATAATTGTATAAAAAATAATTTTCTAATAATATAAGGATCTTATAATAAATTATATTATAAGATTTATTTCATTGCTATTTTTTTATCTTATATTATAAATATTAAAAGTCTACCAAACAATTGTAAAACTAGAAATTACTAATAACTAAATAAAATGCAATTAACACCTAATTAAATAAATCATTAATATATTATGTAAATGATTAATTTACCTTTATTTGTTTTTTTCTTTAATATTTAGAGCCTTCGGGTGGATTTGGATAAGCAATGTTTTTACTTACGGTTAGTGTAAAAACAACGGCGGTGATGAAATTAGATATTGTAGCATGCGACAACATGAAAGCTAAACACACCGCACCGCACTCCACCATCCATCCAAACCCACCCTTCATACCGAATGATAAAATTTCAATTTTAATCCCTCTATTATGATCGCATTCGAGATTTAATTTTTATATTTTAATTTGACATAATTTGATCTTCTACTTTAATAATGATATTATTTAATTCAAATAGTTATTATCCTCAATTATTTCGATTAAAATGTAAACATAATAAAAACATCTAACACAAAAAAAAAACAATCTCAACATTATAAGTTAGAATGCATATTTTTTAGAATAAAATCTGCATTAACATTTTACTTGAAATAATTAAGGTGCCAATAATTTGGATTAACTAATGATTCTATAAAAGTAAAGGGACCAACAACGGCGAAGCCATAAATTTTTTTAGGTGAGCAAAAATTGAATTATAAATTATTGAATGACAAAAAGTGTAATTTTATCATGTACTAATGAATGACAAAAAGTGTAATTTTATCATGTACTAACTTATTTTATTATCATTTATAAGGAGAACACACAACAATTTTTTTCCATTTTGTGGAGGCCCAAAATTCCTATCTGCCTCCTTTGAGCCTACGTGGACTAGAGCTGTCCATGGGTCAGGCCGAATTGAGGCTCAATTTCATAAAAAGTTTCAAGTTCAAGCCCATTTTCAGATTGACCTAAATTGCTCAAAAAGCCTCTTTCACTATTCAAAATGTGACAGAATATAAAAATATATTTTTAATTAATATTTTATATATTTTCATAATTAAATTTAATTAATAAAAATATTTTTCATTATTGTAGAAATTCTTGTTCAAGCCCAACTCGACTCCTAACCCTTAGACGAGTCTAGCGTGTATACCAATTTATGTCAAACTAAATATAGATAGTAAATCCTAAATTTAAACATAATAAAACAAAGAAAGTAAACTCTTGTTAATGAAATCTTGAGTTAAATTTTATGGATTTACTAGTTTGATTTAATAAAAGGGTTTAAAAGTATGAAAAAGTAAATTGACATTAACATTGAACATATTTTAACTTTCAAAGTTTTACTCAATAATTTGACCACAAAAGATAATTAATCCAACACGAAGCATGGGATGTGAACCATACTTATTATTATATGGTTATGACAAATTAATATTTATTTTGGTATTTATATGTATCATTATGTTTAGAGGCAATGGCAAGCGACTAACAAGGGCCTCCAACCCGCTTAAATTGAAAAATTACATGTTTGACCCTTTAAGTTTTATAAAATTATGAATTAGTATATAATAAAATTACACTTTACACTTAAATGTTAAAATTTTAATTTAATCATTTAAAAATTATAAAACTATAAGCTAATGAAATAGTCAAGTTACATTTTAGCTCTCATAAAACTTTGAACTTGATTTCGCCCCAAAGAAAAAATTCCAAGCTTCGCCCTAATTGTGTTTTTATTATTAATTTTTATATTATGTTCATGTCTCACTATCATGTTTTCAAAATTGTTGTCTAATTGATACTAAATAATTCCAAATTTTGTGCCACTTATTGTTGCATTAATATATGTGCTGGTTTTTGTTGTTATTTGTTGCGTCGTCGAAGCACCATTGGAGTAGTGGAAGAACAAACTAACAAGCCCAATTTCATGGAACCAATTGTAAGAAATCAGAATCAAGTGAAAGAGAGTGTGTGTAGGGTTTACCTTCGGTTGATGAGTGTAGCTCGACTCTAGATGACACATTCACACAATCGAAAAATGCATTCACAAACCTTTAATTACAATTCATTCGTACCATCTTCTACGAATCCACTAGATCACCAGTCGAAGTCTTTTTGAAATTGGAATCCATCAACCTCCCTACATTCGTGCTAGTCGAAGCTTTGAATGGCCAAAAATAGGAATATGGATTTCGGGTTACTATAGCCAAAACAACTCATAAGGTCATCTCAATCCATAAGAAAAACATCACCATACGTTATAGTAAGAAATCCATATCTCTTAAATGCATGATGTTTTCTTTCAAACCTATACAATGCGTGTGTTTCTACATAACTTTTGTTCCGCAACTTGTAGAGCTTGCTATTGTTCTACCTCCGGTTCAATGAAGTCTTATAGATCTTAAACTTCTCTAAGTTCAATCTTTCTCTCACTTTCCGCTCTAAATATGAACCACTTTTATGATAAAACACATGTCCAACTAATAATACTTTGTTCTTGAAGGGATTTTTACATAGATGTATTTATTAGATTTGAGATTAAGTTTAGTAAATATCTGATATCTAACATAAGCTTCACAAAATCACATCTATGTCAAATACGATTCAGTGTAAAAGCATCTTAGTCTGATGTATTTCCTTAAAAGAAAGTACAAACATTTGTATAACTCATCATTGATCAAACCATATCTAACAAAATTGAATACCTCCCCTTAAACACTCCATTCCATTGTAAAATACCATAAGTAGTACATTGTGAAACTGTGCCACATTCCTTCAAAAGGTCATCAAACTCCTAGCTTAACTACTCTCCGGTTTGATCTAATCGAGATTCTTTAATACTTTTGCCTAGTTAGTTTTTAATTCATCCTTGAAGTCCTTAAACATTTCAAGGGCTTTAGATTTATGGAACATAGGGTAAACATACTCATAACTATTGAAATCGAAGGCAAAAGTAACAAAGTATTGAGAACCACATCTAGCATCTAAATTTATTATTCCATATTTATCCTTTGTAGTCTTTGTGCAGAAGCACATATGTGAGAACCACGTTCGATAATAAATACCAAATAAGTAGTAGAAAACAAACCGACTTCAACAATAAGAATACTTGAAGCAAAAGCATTACTTCCTTTCATCTTCATAAGCTTCTCACTGTAAGTAGAACTCTTCTTCCTACATCTGATTTGATCATAGAGGTAGTACTTACCTTCTTTAACCACCTCACCTTTTTGGTTCCAATGTAACTTTAAAGCACTTAGACTTGCCGTTAGTACTATCCTTGCAGTATTTCTTACTTTTGCCCTTACCCCTTCGAACCATTAGTATAACCTTGAGTACAAGCTTCTTCAAGTTTGCCTCAATTGTTCTCAACATGCTAAGCAACTCTAACAAAGATTTTTGTGTCTCGTTCATGTTGTAATTCATAATGAATTGACTATAACTGTCTGAGAACATTTGCAAGACAACATCAATGGCCAACTCTTGCAAGATCTTTATATAGTCTATCATCTTGAGAACATGAGTTCCCTCTACCATTTTACATTGAAGTAGGGCTTTAAAAGTCCCATACCAATCTTGACGTGCTTGCCCCTGAAAAAACTATTTCAGGTGCTCGATCATATCATTTGTGATCAAGTCCTCCTGTTGCTTTTAAAGCTCAAAGGTCATAGTGGCAAGCATTAGACATTTTATGTCTACCATATCATCAAGATGCCTCTTGTAACCATCCTTATCAACTTAAGAAGCATTAATCTTCGAAGGCTCAAGAATGGGACCTCTAAGAAAATATAATTTTCATTATTGTTTGAGGACTATTCAAATTAAGATACCAATCCAAAAAGTTAAGACCATTTAACTTGTCCTCCTCAAGGATTAATTATAATGAAAGGGTGTTAAATGTGTTTGATGCCATTGTAATTTATAACAACAAAAATGCAAAAAGTAAAATACCATGATATGATCACTTAAAACAAGACTTTATTAAGTGATACTCACTATTTTATTCATAATTAATAATGGTCATTATTAATCTCAAAAATTCTAATTAAAGAATTCTTAATGGATTAAGATCTATACTTCACCTCCTTTTAAAATAGTTTTAGCCAATCACTCAAGATTATAGATAATTAGGTAAGCAATTTTTACTAATTATTACATCTTATGTAATTCCCAAAAAGCTAATGAATAACCACTCAAATCATCTAATGAACCTACCAACTTACTTGCCTTTAAGTCCCTAAATATATTAGGATAAAATGGTTAGGCACCAACCTTTGGCAAAATCTACATTATATAAAGGAGGGCTTGACTAGGGTAAGCAATGAAAGGCATTAACGCTTGACCATTGCTACTAATTAAAATATTAAATTTAGGAGTATAAAATCAAAACCGGATATTAAACCAAAAGTAACCAAAACAAACCTAATAAAAAACTCATCAAAATCCAATCAGTGTCATGTGTTGACACAAAATAAACTCGAACTCAGGGCTTTAACATTGCTATTGGGCCGCTAAAGCACCATCGACATAGTGAAAAAACAAATCAACAAGTCCAAACCAACAGATCCAAGTGCGAGATACCAAATCTAAGTGAAAGAGAGTGAATGGTTCACCTTTGATCGATAAGCGTAGATCGAATTAAGATGATGTGTTCATACAACCAAAAAAACATTTCCACAAACTTCTAGCCACAACTCATCAATCCCAACTTTTATGTCATCTACCTAATTGTTGATAAAAGAGAATCATTTAAAGACAAGAAGTCACCAACTACCTTCTACCGATGCTAATAGATAATGTTGTTTAAACCATACCAATCAATCAAAACAAGAAATGACTAGAATATTGATCTAGAGAAGGGTTAGACATCGCAAATCGAGCTAAAACCCTAATTGAATTGACAATTGAACCAACTAAAATGATTCTCTATTTTTTAAATAATTTCTTATTTTAAATTTTTTTACAAACTTTTTACTAATTTATTTATTTAAACAGATCAAATCAATCAATTTGTAAACTAATGTTTGACCAATTTGACCATCAGTATGATCTTGAAGGCCTAAAAATAGGGATATGAGTTTCAACAAAACTTTTCCACAATAACATTATCATGCAATCTATCCCTTCGTCAGTGATCTTTAGATTGAAAATAAATCACAAGACAATCATACTAGTACCGTCCAATCTTTTATTTTCGAATTACCGAACAGACTTCTGATGTAGGGAACCATGGTGACCTCAAGTCCAAATATCACATACACCATTAGAATCGTTGTGACATTCACATAACAATCCAATAAACATTCTCTTGTCGAGTCAATCCAATTCACTATTCTCTGACATGTATCCATCATTGACTCTCACACTTATAACAACACCTTGTCATCAATCAACCGCACACCAAGCTTAGTCGTATTATTGTTGCTCCAATCCACAACCATGAACAGTTCAAGAATAGTCATAGTACTTTAACACTATGTTTGAGTAAATAATTGTAAAAGAAGATAAAGGAAAGGTTAAGAAAATTTTCATTTGGCTGGTTAAAATTAATAAAAAGGGAAGAACTTTTCACAACCTTTGTTTGGTTAAACTATGAAAAATTAAAGAAATGATTGTCTATAATGGTTTATTTTATTTGGATGGTTAAAATTAATAAAAGAAAGGGAAATATCTTTCCTTTCATTAACTTTTTATACAAATGGGAGTAAATAAAAATTAAGTAATTTCAAGAAAAGCAACTGAGTATTAAACTTCCCTTCAATAAATAAATGAATAAAGTTATCCAAACATAAGGTAAAAAAATTATTATTTTTTAATTTATTTAACGCATAAAAATAAATACTGAACATAATAATATGATCACTAAAGCAAAGTAAATAATATGTAGTCATTGGGCGTACCATAACCATATCAGATGTATTACTAATATTTTATTTATTTGAATTTTGATATATTAATTATTCCTTAAATTTATCATTTTTATTCTCTAAATTTAATTAACATTATTTGATATATAATTTTCAACACATTAATTAATAATTCAATTTATGCAATTGATCAATTAGATTCTTTCTTGGACAGGTATTGTATTTATGTTATATTGAATTATTATTTAAATTTTACTTTAAAAATTATCTTGGAAAATTTGCTTATTTTGTAATTATAATTTATTTTGTAACTCTAAATTAGAAAAAAGAATCATCATAAATATATTCAATGTATCCAAATACTAGTTTAATCTAAGATTGTATTTTACAAATTCACTATCATTTTTTTAAGGATAAATAAATAAAATATCACCAAAAAATATTAATATTTTTATTTTTATTTTTATTTTTATGTATGTTAACATAGCCAAAAACATACATAATGTTACTCATATTTTTAATACATTATTTTTCCCAAAATAATTTAGAAGAAAAAAAATTCTCCCCATCTGACTGTGTCAAAATTTAGTCCTAATAATATTTTTTTTTTCCTTTTATTAAGTTAATCTCACAAATAAAGTGAAACCAATTCAATTAAAAAAATTATCAAAAAATAAAAAATTATTATAATTATAGAATAAGGGTTAAGGCATGTTAATAACTTTTTAATATTCTTAAAATAGAAGTTCAATTTAAAATTTTAGAAATTATCTAAAAAGGGCATATTCCTTAAATTTTAATTCAACCAGTCTAACAATAATTAAAAAATCATAAAAGTTGATAAAAATTTCAAAATTGATAAAAACCAAACCAGTGCAACTATCAATCTTTTTCACGATTTTAGATTTCAACCTAACTGGCCTGATCAATTGATCTAATCCAATTCCAACAACACTGAATATCTTGAATCTAAACAACTTAATCACTTATATTTATATAGATTATGTTAATTTGGGTTCACAATCGTTATTTATTATTATAATTATTTGTAAAAGGTGTTATTTAAAGATCAAATTGGGTACAGAATTCAATCATCATTAAGCGCATAATATTCTTAATGGCGGAATTCATGAACCTCACCAACCCATTTTATTGTTTAAACATTTTTTTTAATATTAATAATTTAAACACATTTTAAATTATTAAATATAGATTGTGATAAAAATAGGTGGGAAAAACATACTGGGTCATGTGTTAAATTACTCAATTTAAATATAAAATTAACTGAATATTTAATAAATGTTTAATATGTGAAAAAAAAACTCAATTTGAATATAAAATTATTGAATATTGAATAACGCTATTTATTTCGATTATGAATGGTTTGTTAAATGAAATGAAAGACGCTATTATATTGTATTGATTAAAATAATATTAAAATAAAGATAAAATGCCTATTTAATCCTTGTAGAAATAATAATTCTCTTTTTTATATTTTTAATTTCTTATATACTATTATTAATATAATTCAAAATTATGGTAATAAAATCGTACTTACATTCCATTTACATACATTATATTTAAAATGATACGTAAAATAATATATTTTAAATATTTTTAATACATTATAGTACACACTAATTTTTATATTTAGAAAATTAAAAATTATTTCTTTAGCATTATTTACTTTCTTTTTTTTTTTTTAGGAATAAGCATTATTTACTTTTAATTTAACATATATTGTGTGTATCAATATTATGTAAATGGACATAATAGAGAAAATTATATTTTTTGGGTACAATTACAAGTATAAAGATAATTAGTTAAATAATCTTATGGCATTATTATTATCAGATAATTGAAGTAGAATTAGGCAAAATAGGTTCAATGTTTAAAGTTTTTGAGTGTCAAACTTGGATGTAAATCATTACATATTTTACTTATATCCCTATTACATCAAATGTTTTCCAGAAAGCATTAATATGAACTAATAATTTTACATACATATATATAAATATATATATGTATATAATTTATATTAAGTTTATAGATATATTCTGAAACTTAACCCGAGTCTGCACTCCTCACTCGCCCCGTCCCGCCCCGTTGTCAATCCCATCAGAGAAAAACACCCATTCAAGTTCATACTCCAAAGTGAATTTAAGGTAAAATGATAATTTTCTTAAAGCCTAAAAGTAGAGTAGCCACTTACACTTGAAGATCCCCCATATCCACCATAGGGTTGGGATGAAAGTGCAGATGAGCTGCCTAACTGCGAAAACGAGGACCTATAACTCGTGTCTCTGTAACCGCTGCTCATAACCGGATCCTTGTGATTGCTCATAAATTCCTGTATTAAAAGTCTTAATATGTAAATAATGCAAGCACCAAAATGATTGTTTATAGAGAAAAATATCTATTCATGTTACTAGTCTTCGGCTTTGTGTCGGATGTGTGTTCAATTTTTCTCAAGGTTTCCATGTATTGGAGGGGTTTTAGAGTATCATATATTGGAACCCATGTTCAAATATGCATTGAATAAGGATGTTAAACACGGATCAAACCCATTAAAGAGAGTACAAAGGAGGCATAGTTCCATGATTTACATAGCAAAAGAGAAGTGATAGTAAAACTTGAAACGCCAGCCGGTTATAATTGAATTAACAAATAGGTTGTACGGGAAAGTATCTTACTTGAATAAGTTGTTGAGCCAACTGAACCTGAGATGAGGTGCCTTTAATTTCAACCGTTATTTCATCAGATAGGCCCCCACTTTCTTGCACGGTTATGACGGCTCCACTAGTGCGACGAATGTGTGCAATATTAACTCCTCCAATCCCAATAATGTCCTCAGCATAAGAAAATGGTATTTGCATGGTTTGAGCAATCTGATTCCATAAATGCAAGAAGAGAAATGACAATACATAATAAACCAATGTAATGCAAAATCCTAATTTCAACAACAAAACATCATTAAAAAATCTCTAAGCTGAATTAAATTCATGTAATGATGAGCATGTAATTAAGAGAAAAATTGCCACATTCAAGTTTTTCAGCAATGATTTGGAGCAAGTAGGGCATGAATGACCTAAAAAATGGCTCCAAGTGATTTTCTTCTCACCCTCTCAAATTAACTACTAATTAAAATAGTACTTAATTTCATGGAGAATCACCTTGGGGTTTTACTTATTTGGCATTTTATGTTCATGTCTTGCAGGATTATGAATTTCGACCAGCTTCGGATTATGAATTATTGACAATTTAGAATATTGAATACGTGATTTCCCACTCTTACCCTATTTTGGTTCTGCCTTCTAATTTTCAATCTCATCTCCATATCCCCCTTTCCCTTCCTTGTTTGACATCATAATCTCTGATTTCACTCTTTCCCATTTTGGTAAAAGGAATTAAAAATAATAATAATAATCGAGGCACACGTAAAAACAAACCTGAGTAACTATAGGAACAGAAGTTCGAAGAAGCCCTGAACTAGAATGTACTGTCGGAAGTGCAGGATCCTGTCCATAGAATGAAATTCCAGATGGGATTCGTGACTCGAACTGTTTTTCATGATCAAGGAATAAAGAGTCTCTCCTTGCTGTAATAGGAAGATCAATTCCGATTCCACTTTGAGAAACAGTAAGCAGAGATGACTTTTCAGCCCTTGTCTCTGCTTGGAGATCTTGAGTGACAACCGCATTATGCTACAAACATACATAGCAACTCTTAGCATGAAACAGCTGCAGTCTACATAACAACAGTTTGATAGGAATCAAACTTACGGTCTTTTCAAAAAGAGGAAGAACAGTGTGATCAACCAAAAATTTCCTCAGGTGCCCCACCACTGCTTCAAGAGCTTTAAGAACCTTCAGTGCTTCCCCCTGCAACTCCGCAATCCTCTCATCTGCTGCCACATAAGATGGTGTTTCATCTGTACAACAGAAACGTGTTCATCATGAATTTTACAGAAACCATAAATCCAATGATTTATAGAGCATTTCTTGAACAGAATAATATACAAAAACTTGGATCTATTGTACAATTTATGCAACCATAATGGTCTAAAATAATTGAAGGAAACGTCAAAATTTATTACCTTCTATTACTAGAATCGTAAGTATCATGTACAAGTTATAAAAACTGCTTCTATGTGTCTAGAACCATACAATTGCAATGGTTTGAGTTAAAATAGTAGTAAAGTTCAGATGAATTATCAAAGGATCAAATGATTGAAACAGACAATATGACCAACACTTTGTAGATTTTGGACATTACAACCTAAGGCAGCCACTTATTGATTCCTCGACAGAACAAAGCTAAGCAATAAAATCAGCCGGTTAGGATATTAGCTAAAATCACACAGCAGGTATCATTAAGTTATTTAAGTCTCAGGAACATGAATTTTCAGCTATACAGATTGGAAAACTTCGTGCACCACCAAGGAGGGCCCTCACTTTAACAGGGATGAGAAGACATTCAGCTGGAAAAAAGGCGTCCTTAAGTTCTCTAAATCTTTACTAAAATTAAAAGAGGAGGCAAGTTTGGTTGATTTAAGCAATAACCCCTTCCAACAAAGTCCCTCCAGCCAAAACAAACAGATAACCAAAGCACTTGAAATCCCCCCAAAATAGATAAATGAAGCATGCACATAAATGAGCATAAGCGTGCATCCATTAAATAAATAAAAAAGGGCACGGGATTTCAATAATTATCCATTAATGCACTGAGCCATGCAGAATTAAGTGAAGACTTTATTGATTTAAGGTTTACTTCATGCCTAGCATGGGAATGGGTAGGCTAAGTTCTTATTTAATTTCATATTTATCAATTACTCGACCTTTTTAATTAAAGGATAGAACAATCAGTTGGATTTATCATATATGAAGAGGATTAAACAACTCAATCAAAAGGCAAAAGGATGGTATAATCCCAAAACAATAGCGTTACACAAAATAGGGCTAGAGCATTAAAATTACAAGATAAAGATATTTCATTAACCAATCCATATGCACCAACTGAAACCTAAATGCAAAGAACTCTTACAAATTGAACCCATATTTTAAGATGTACAAAACATACCTGTTGACAACACCTTCACAGATGCACCAGTGCTCTCTTGTAATGACTTAATTAAGGAGCCTTGCTTTCCGATTAAACTGATTGCTTGCGTAGAAGCTACCAACAACCGGATCGAACAAAATGCAGCTCCGGCTGCTTTAGCATCCCCATCATTGTCCGGCAATCCAGCAACACGTTTAAAAACTCTTATAGCAGCATCCATTGCAGGCGAAAGAGGCGCCTCTGGTGCTTCCTTTCCAGATACTAGCACCTACAAGAAAAAGCCAATAAATTCAAGGAACCAGAACAAGGGTAGCTAGATTTACATAAATCTCACAATGGACAGAGTACTTACTATTTGCTCCAAAAACAAATCTTTGCCTACAAACAATAGTTCTACTTCTCTATACAGTAATAGTTACAAAAGGGTACCTAGATTTACATAAATCTCACAATGGGAAACCATCCTATTAAGCTCAGTTGTTACTTTACTGCAATTTTTCGCTACCAAAAAGAAAAAAAAAACGAAATTTTTTAACTTTTTCGAATCAAGAGATACAAGATTTGCATCAATATAGATTAATTAGGCCTAAAGTTTCTCTTCTTTTACCCTTAGCTCGTTTTTTCATTATCAAACATATTATAAACTAAAGAGAGCCCAATGAATCGACTACTGTGAAAGAGAAAATGAGGAAAATATTTTAAGGTAAAAATTAAAAAAGAAAAAAAAGAAAGGGCGTTTACAATTCGATCGGGAGTTCCAACAGCACCATCAAGTACGCGGATACGGGCCCGGGTTTCCTCGCACATCTTCTTGATAAGCTCGCCTTTACGGCCAATTATGCTGCCCACTTTAGAAACCGGCACGATGAGCCGAAAAACGCAGTGACCCGGCCAGCCAGGCCACTTCTCTACTGCTGGGTTATTAGCGGTCGTTTCTGAAGGGTTTACGGCTGATGGGTCGGCTACTATAGCCGTGTTGTTCGGTGCTTGGGTCTTTGCCGAACCGTTCTCCGAGGCGTCGGCGATTTCCATGGCGGGAATTTTTTACTTGCAAGAGCTGGTCGGGGCTTCGAAAAAGAGGTTTCTACTTCGACTTGCTTGAGAAAATAAAACGGTGTTCGTCAATTACGACGGAGGTGTTTATAATAGATAAAGTCGGGTCAGGTTTGTGTTGATTTAAAATAAGCTAACATTCATAAATCTATATCTAAAATAATTTTATTTAATAAAAATAATAAATATTAATTTAAGGGTATTTTTATCTTCTTATATAAAATCGAAAAAAATGTAAGCTTATAATAAAATCTAAACTATGCTTGACTATGATTTGGCTACTCGTTTAGATCCGAAGGTCTATCTGAAAAGTTAAAATATTTGAGAAAAAATATAAGCCCAAAAATAAATTTAGATAAAAAAATTTAAGGCCATTTTCTAAAGGGTTGAACCTCGAGTATGATATTTTTGACCCGTGAACTTTTTTTCACTTTTTGTTGTTATGTTATTATTTTACTACTGTTTCGCTATTATATTACCACTATTTTGTTGTTAATGTTTGAATATTGTATAACTCTTGTTTTATTGATAATTTTGTTACTATTTTTGAGACATTTACTTGTTAAGTAGCTACCTATCTTAGTGTTACTTAAATATGAGGATTTTTTTTAATTTATTTTTAATTTGTTGAAATTTATTTATTTTAATGTTTTTAGTGTATTTGGTATATTATATTTTTAAAATTTGTTTTTATATAAAAAAATCAAAAATAATTAATACTGGCGGGTCAGGTCGAACTCAGGTTTAACATTTTTAATTTAGGTCGACCCAGCCCGAAAATGGGCCTAAAATTCTACTTCAACCCTGTCCAAACTAGCCCATGATCATGTCTAATTTGAACCCAATACACCATCATATACACTCTTCTTACTTTATCGTTCCTGCTAATACAATATTTAATTTTTATGTCAATTTTTAGTAAATATATTGCACAACCATTTTCACTCAAGATCACTAAACTATTCACAAGTGTATGTTGATGACATTTAACTTCAAGATGTTGCAAAATAATAATTGAACTATATGAAAGTTTTCATTTAAGTCATTGAACTATTTGAACTTTTTTAGTTAAGTTACAGTAATGTTAATTGTTTTTTAGCTCGGCTGGCTAGTTCCAAGTGATGAGTTGACGATCAATGAGGTTGATCGATACTCATCAATGAGTAGTAGAACATGCATTAAATCCAAATCGATTTGATAGTCAGTGTCGAAGATCAAAAAATAAATTATTTGGGCTTTAATTCGTAGATTCGTAACGTTTAATGTTGTTTCATGAAAAAATGAGCCATAGAAGAGAATAATAATGAAATCTTTCGATTGGTGCAAGCGGAGTGAATAGAAAAGGTCATACAATAGCGACTTTAACAACACAATAACTTAAATGAAATCTTTCTAATGGTTTGGTGATCATTTTGTAACTTTTTTAAATTTTAATAACTAAAACGTAAAGTTACTAATAGTTTAGTGGCATTGGGTGTAGTTTACTCATTAAAATAAGGTATTTTAATATTTATAAATACGGTGTTAAGATTATGTATTTTTTTAGGCTTAATATATTATTTGGTACATGGGTTTTACACTTGTTTCTATTGCGATACTTGTTTTATATTTTGGTCCAATAAGGTACCTTTATTTGACAAAGACTATATATTTTGATACTTGAAGTAACAATTTTATCTTTTTAGTGCCTAATTCGAGTTTTATGGTCGATTTGAAGGAAGTTATTTAGTGTTAATTGTGAATTTGTTTAATTTTGCTTTTAGTTTTTCAAATACAATCCTATGGGTGTAATTTAATTCTTTATGATTGATTCGATGAAAATTCATTGCTAATATTGTTAGCTAATTATGATTTTTTTCATTAAATAAATTCTAAACCCCGAATTAAACACTATAATTTTTGTCAAATTCAGATACCATATCAAACCTAAAAAAACACAAGTACCAAATTATGCATTAAGCATTTTCTTTTGTAATTCATTTATAAGTTTTGATTATATCAGTTATTTTTTACATAATACTTAGAACCACTCATAGCTCGTCCCTAACCCTTAATACGAGGATAATGCGCTTTAGTGTATTCAAACTCGCGTACTATTACACTGGCAACAATGCGCATACCAATCGAGTTAAACTCAATTAGCTAAACTTTTCGTTTTTAATTATACCGGAAACAACACCCTGCTTATGTCGAAGACTTTTGTACTTTTTTATAATTTTTTAATTAATAGGAAAAAAACAAATTTAAATAAAAAATGAATGAATGCCATTTATCTAAACTTTTAGTTTAAATATTTAATATCAAAATCAAGGTTTTTAGAACACGATAGATAGTTGAACCAATCAAATCACATGTTTCTGGTTCAATAAATTCGTTCAATTTAATTAAATAAATTATCAAGAACTCATAAAATTAAAAAATAAACATAAAGAAAATAGGTTCAACTAGTTTTTTAACTTGGTTCAATAGGTTTTGAATAGTTTGTGAGTCAACTAGTCTATTCCCTCCCTCCAAATCAGTGCTCTAATCGGATCTTAATTTAATCGACTAATCCAATCCAGTTTAATAGTAGTTATATATTTTCAACAATTTATTTGTTATTATTTAATGTATTTTTAATATTTGTACTTACTATATATTAATCACTTGATTAAGTTGGCGACGTGGATGCAATTGGACCAATTCAGTTGATCAATGACCAAAATATCATTATTTTAAAAATTTATATCCTTTTAATGATGTTTTTATTCTTTTATAGTTTTATATAAAAAATAAAAATAATAAATTTTGAAGTTGAAATACTATAGTTTTTGTATTTTTTTTTAGAAATTTTCAGAACATTTTTTAAATAAGTTTTAAAATTATCAAAACAATACTAATGTCATTTCTTTAAAATTTTCTTATAAAATATTAAAATATATATATTTGCATTTGAAATACGTTAAAAAACTATGGAGATCCCCTATATTAGGTTTTAGATCGTATTTTGTCTTATTTATTAAAAAATGATAAATTAGCCCATATATTAAATCAAAGAGCAAATTTGTCATCTTTTTTAAATTTTCGTCCATTTCTGCTATAAAAAATTGACATGGCTAACAGAATAATCAACAACATATGGCACGTTGACATATAATGATCAGTTTTTAGTAGTAGAACTGAAATGGATTTTCTAATAGAGTGGCTAATTTACTATATGATCTAACATGTATGGACTAATTTGTCCATTTTTAGTAGATGAGGCAGAATGCAATCAAACTCCTAGTACAATGATCTTTATAGTGCTTTTATCGATCAAATACATGTTTAATAAAATATATATAAAGTTTTTTACTACTCCATCTCGTGGTTTACATAAAATATTTTTTTCACCCACATCATGAGTGTGATATAATTTAATTTATATTCTAGGTCACTAAATTTAAAATTAACTTCTTTGTAAATCACTATATTTAATTTTATCAAATTATATAGTTAAACTTTTATATTTAACAAACTATATTTCTAATGTTGGTTGCATAATTCTAATTTAAAATATGTTTTATTATGTTAACGAAGTTTTGGTATTGTTGGTAAATGTTAAGACTTTGAGTCTTAACTATTTAGATTTGAGTTATATCATATGCAATTACACTTGTGTTAGAATTAAGTGACCCGAATCATTATTTAAATAAAATACGGTGGTAAAATAAAATAAAAGTAAAATCCATATAGAACTACACTTCTTTTCTTTTATTTTATTTTAGAATGAGATTTTTTAAACCTTATTAAACTCCATCTATTTTATATTGGTTAGAATAAGGTGTTTCAATCTTACTACACTCCTATTAGAATATGGCTTTACAAAGCCTATAAATAGACTAAAACATTAAAGCTCAAAACATGGCAACTTGCATGACAATTCGCGTGTACTTTAAGTTAAATTTTTGAATTTTTATGAAAAGTTTGATATTTTTAATTTAAAATATATTTATAACTTTTAAATTATTTGTTAAAGTGACATATAAGACAAAACTGTCATATGAAGTACATGTGAATTGTCACACAACTTTCCACGCTAATGTTGTTAAAAATTTATTGTTTTAATAATCATTTCCTGTAATACCCCTACCCGTATTTATTGTCAGAATAGGGTACGAGGCATTACCGGGGTTTACGAATTAATTTTTTTTTATATTCAATATAGCCCCTTTATAAATATCTAACCGTCCCTGCAATATTAAATCGAGACCAATCCACATCAACCAAATCAATTCAACATATTTTCAAGATAAATTCATGCATATTTATAAGATAACCTCATCACATATCTAAAACCAGGTTTGTTAACCATACTAATGGCTAACTTTACATTCATTTCACGTTAACATTTACTTTGTTAGCTTATACATGCCATTGATTTCCAAAATAATGTTTCTTTATATACCGAAATCCTGCGGTTGACAGTGTGATGTGTCTCCGACCAAATTCGACCTCCGAGCTCTTAACACTACAAAATAGGGAAAAAGGAAACGGGATAAGCACTTCGTGCTTAGTAAGCTCATGTAACAAGAATTATACTTACCGAATATTTTCAATACAATACAATAACCATCCATATATCCATTCAATGCATTATTACCCTAATATGCACAAATTCAACATTCAAGTTAGTACAATAATTTCCATGTATCAATAATATATATACCATGATTGATGAGCTCGTCAATACCATGATTTCCATTTCCTTGTTATTTTTCCATATTTATCCCGTTGAATTTATCGGAATTTCGATGGATTTTCAGAGGTACCCATTTATTGTACAATTTCGGGTCCGTCAATTCATATTCATGTGCGCACATATCCATTTCAGAGAGCACACTCCCGCGAACCTCAACCTTGCAGCGGGATTACCAGTCCAAGCTAAATCCCCTGCAACGCCAATTACTCTAATGAGCTTGGATCTGAATTACTAGTCCAGGCTAAATTCAGACCCTAATTCGGATTACCAGTCCGGGCTAAATCCATTTTACACATATTCTTCGGGAGGACTATATCAGGTTAGGATCACCCGTCCGGGCTAGATCTTTTTTACCGTCAATTTCTTTTCAAAGATCCATCAAATTTTCCTTTCATTCAACCGAGATTTCTTCTCCTTTTATCAAATATATCAATGTTTCATAAATTTTCATACAATGAACATTCAAATCATATTCACATAAATAACATACAATCTCAAGCATTTAATAATATAATTCAAGTTATATGAACTTACCTTGATACTTGTTTGTAAACAATAAAAATCTACTAATTCCAAACTTTCTCCTTTCCTCGATCTAGCTTCGTATTTGAATCTTCCGGATCTAAATAAATAAATTTAATTATCAATTTAATACATTTCATGTTCATATGCAACATTCTCTATAATTCAACTATTATTTATAGTTCATTCAAAGCTGTCTACTTGAGTCATAGTCACTAAATTATTTATAACTTGAGCTATAGAACTCCAAATTAAGATCCGTTAATTTTCCCTGAAACTAGACTCATATATATTTTTACCATAAAATTTTCAGAATTTTTGGTTTATCTAATAAGTACAGTTTATTCTTTAAAGTCACCCCTGTTCTGCTGTCGACAGTTCTGACCCTTCTTCACTAAAAATTAATTATCTCTTCTTACAGAATTCAAAAAATGTTCTCTTTTGTTTCCCTTAAAAATAGACTCATTGAGAATTCTAGACATATAAATTTAATCCCATAATTGTTTTTCTTCAATTTTTTATGATTTTTCAAATTCAGAACAGGGGAACCCGAATTCATTCTGACATTGTCTCACAAAATTCATTATATCTCAAAATTTACAAATCCATTGCTTACACTATTTCTTCTACGAGAAACTAGACTCAATAAGCTTTAATGTCATATTTTTTTCATCTTCTAATTAGATTTCTAAAATTTATGGTGATTTTTCAAAGTTAGTCTACTGCTGCTGTCCAAACTGTTTTTGTGCAATCTGTTTATTACCATTTTCCCCCTAAGCTTTTAATAAATGATAATTTCATCCCTACTCAATTAGCCTCTTAATTGAGCTGATTTTTCGCAATTAACATTTTATTCTATCACCTTAAACTAGTTTACAACCTTTAGGAATCAGAATTTCAGCAATAGACTTTAATTCCAAGCATTTTCACAATTAGGTCCTAAAAATCAATTTCTATTGGAAATTACCTAATAAAATCATCTCATAAACAAATTAAAGCTTTAATTTCATTCTATTTCATCATAAAATTACAGCACTCAACCATGGTGATTTTCAATTTCATCCATGAAATAAAAAACTAATGAATTTAATAGTAGGACCTAGTTGTAAAAGTCTTAGAAACACAAAAATTACAAGAAAAAGGAAAGGATTAACTCACTTGGTGCAAAACTTATGAAATACCAGCTTAGAGAACCCTCCTATGGCGTTTTTTGCTGCTGGAATTGAAGAGAAATGAAGAGAAATCTAGATATTTTTTATTTAGTCCTAGTTTTATTTAGTTAATTTTGCAATATTCCAATTTTACCCTTAATTTATCAATTTTTCTGCTGATTTCATACCCTTGCCGTCCAGCCCAAATAAATTTTGGGTCTAATTTCCTTTTAAATCCTTTCTCATTAGACTTTTAAGCTATTTAATCATTCTAGTAACTTTTACACCCATTACAATTTAGTCCTTTTCATTTAATTGACTACCCAAACATTAAAATTTCCTAACGAAATTTTAATACCACATTAATAACATTTCATAAATATTTATAAAATTATTTTTGACTCAGTTTTACGAGATAGAGGTCTCGATACCTTGTTTTTACCCAATTTCTTCAATAATTTCTTTTTCTATCTAATCACTAAATCGGTAAAAATTTTCTATTAATATTTTCATACGATTTTCCTATCATATCAATTTGCATGCAAAAATATTGAAATAAATTTCTCTTTAAATCGGATTTGTGGTTACGAAACCACTGTTCCGATAATTTTGAATTTAGGCCATTACATTTCCATTAAAAAAAAAGTGAATTGGCTCTTTTTTAAAGGTCAATGACCAAATTTAGCCAAAATAATAACAAGAGCCAAATTGATAAATTATGTAAATGTTTAGGGATAAATTTATTATTATGCCTTTTAATATACACCAAAATCTATTTTCGTATCTATATATAAAACAAATTATGGTAAACTACCCAAAATTTAAGGTGCTTTCGTTTTGGTCATTGCAATTTTGTCAGCCAACTTTTAGGGCACTTTCATTTTAGTTACTCAAGCATTAAATCTTTAATACTCACCACATCATGTTTATAATTTCATTTTAGTCATTCAACTTCTAGGTCACTTTCATTTTGATCACCAAATTTAGTTATTTTTAAGTATTAGTTGGGGTAAAAAGGACATTTAAAATTAAAGTGAAAAAACAACTAAAACTAAAATACTGCATTAAAAATTGTCAAATTGTAATTGTTTACCCTTGTACGGAAGTTCTATTTTCTCTTTTAATTTTAAAAATTTAAAAATCAAAATATCAAAATTAATTAATTAAATTATTGAAAATTTATCACCCCTTAATAGTATTAACCAATTTGTTACTATAATATTGAAATTAATTAATTTAATTTCATTCTAGAGTTTACAATTTCATTTTAGGTTTCCAAATTAAGATAAACTCAAATAACTATCTTTAATAATGGTCTACAAAGTCCAAATTTCTTTTGATTATATGATCTCGAATTTTTCATGCTAAGCTAAAAATAAAGAGAAAAATATTACAATTAATTAATTTTATTCTTCATGTCTAACAAAACCTACCACTTTTAATCGCTTATTTACTAAACATGATTTATTTAAACATGATTTTTTAAGTTTTGTAGACAATTATTAAGCATGATTTATTTAAGTTAAGTTCGTCAAGGATAATCTAAAAATATAAATAATTTTTTAAAATTCAGAATGAAATTAAATTTATTAATTAATTTATTACAGTAATAAATTAAATAATTTATTTAATTAATTTTAATGTTTTTAAATTTAAAATTTCAACATTGAAGAAAAAATAAAAAATTTTGAATTCTCGATAATTGGATAAACAAGTACAATTATTTTTTTAGTGCATTATTTGAGTTTCTATTGGTTTTTCAATTTAATCCTTAACTCTTTTTTTTACCTTGATCAAAATTTTGAAATGATTTTTTTCGATGACCAAAATGAAAACTACTTAAAAATTGGGTGACCAAACTGAAAGTGTAAACACGAAGTCGGCATGATTTCACTTGTACAGTTAGCCACCGTTAAGAAATTTTTGGGTGGCCAGAATGAAAATACCCTAAAAATTGAGTGATAAAATTGTAATAATTTTTTAATGATCAAAATGAAATAACCCTAAAAGTCAGGTGACCAACTAAGGAATTTACCCTAAAAATTAAAAATATTCGAATTGCAGCCGCCTGCTACAAGTTTCTATTTATACATTTCAAAAGGTAAACGTAAAAAGACATTCCCAGTGCCTCTTAATTTCAAAATCGAGCAAATTGATCACTCTCAATAAATTGGAGAAACTTAATCTTTTCAATTTTGAAAGCAAGCAACTTAGAACAATTAATCACGGTGTTAATGTTTTTCATTAAGTGTAAATAATTTTGATTGATATAACAATAAATTTAGCCCTTAATATTTACATATTTTGTCAATTTAGTCTTAATTCTAAAAAATCAATAAATTTAACCTCAACATTTACACAAATGTTTTAAGCTAAATTCGTTAAATCGAGACCATATTAACAAAATGTCTAAACTTCAAGAGATAAAGTTGTTATTATAGCAATCAAAATTGCATAAAATTGAAAACAATATTAATGTTGAGACTAATTATTCTTAATTTTTTTACTTTCGAGATTGAAAGAAATTAAATTATTTTGAATTTTTTTGAGAGATCAATATGCTCAATATTAAAATTAAGAGGGGCTGGAGAGGGTTTTTGCCAATAGTAAATGAAACAAAATGATCCTATGCAAATCTCCCTTAACCAAATCCAAATCCAAATCCAAATGGACGATTCTCCTTCCATTTCGCGAAAAACCCGTTTTGCATTAACCACAGTTGTCTTCATTGCATTGTTCTTCTTCAGCATTGTTCTTTTCAGTAAACGCACGCTTGAGCCCTCCATTTCCGTTTACCAGGAATCTTTTTCGGTCACCACATCTCACATTCACTCTTTAGTTCCCCCTTTTCCCGACCCACCACCGCCTTCTCTGCCGCCACCGGCTGGCTCAGAGCCGCTGAACTTATCAACCCACCAAGACCCTATTCCTTCAATTTCTCAAACTGTTAAGCTTGACTCTTCTTCAAATGCCACAAGCGTGGATGATCCGTTCTCTGCCCCAAAGAAGCAGAACCCACCTGCTGGTAACGGAGCTGCTCCAGAGAAACGGAACCCACCACCGCCAAATAACGGAGTTGTTCGCAAGGGTGAAGTGAAGAAGAGGGAAACCTGTGATCTTTACACTGGGACTTGGGTGAGAGATGAAGAGTACCCAATTTACAAACCGGGTTCTTGCCCTTACGTTGACGAGGCTTTTGACTGTCATGGCAATGGAAGGAAAGATTATGATTACTTGAGATGGCGGTGGAAGCCTGATGGCTGTGATCTTCCTAGGTATGTGTTCATTTCCTTAAAATTACTGTGTATCAAAAGCAATTTCTCTTTACATTATACAAACTATTTATTGTAGTATAGATGCATCTAGTGAAAATGGTTCATTGCTTTTTGTGGTCTTCAAATGTGTTAAGTGATATTTTCAAGTAGTACAAGTTGCCTTGGGGATCAGGGAAGGGTCTGCAAATATTGGAATCTGAACCCCAAATCTATTGAATACCTCATCTTAAGAATGGTTGTATGAATCAAATGAACTAATAGTAAAATACTCTTGCTAAATTAATGACTTCGTTTACCTAATCTTGCTGATCTAATGTCATTGCAAATTTGTCTTATTAAAAATTGGGGTGAAATTTTTAGTATATTTAGTTATATCTTAGGAAAACTTTTCTCTAAGGCCACACATGTGGAGGCCTAAGTGTATTGTTTGTCAATGATTTTAGTTAATCCCTAATTTCTGTGGCTCAAGTTGAATGTTTTGCAGAATTCCCTTTTAAAATTCTACAGTCAGTTGTATGTATAAATGAGTTATCGAGTATTAGAGTTATCGTAGGTCAATACTGGCTTGTAATGGGGTTAGCCTGAATTCTTTTTGTAGGGTTAAAAGCTATCATATTTGTTAGTCAAATTTTGTTTACTTTTTCTATGGTGAATTCTTCTTTCATTTTCAAATTCTTAGCAAGTTTTTACCTTTTCCTGTCGCATAATACTTTATATAATTATGTATTTCGTATTAAACTTCCTAGGTTATTTTTACATTTTTATGTAAAACTTATGGATTATTGTTATAACTAGTGTATTTTGTCAAGTACATCTTTGGTTCTTTTGGACTTGTAAAATGTTTCTATTACTTTTTTAGTAACAACAATATAGGTGGAAATACTCTCTTTTGTACCAGTTCGGTGATAATAATACTTCGAGGATGAGTTACTCTAGCTATCACTAGTGCTAGATTAGAACATTATGCTACATGAACTGTTTGCTTTGTCCTATTATACCTTCCAAGGCTGATACTTCTTTGGCATTATAACTGCAAATATGTATGAGACATGGATACTCAAGACTCACGTAAAAGGATTTCCGAAAGACATGAAATGCCCATGTTGGTTAGATACTCTTATTATAGACCCCTTCTCGAGTCCCTGTAACATATCAAGGGGCATTTCCTTGCTACTCCACTTAAGAACAAAATGTAATTTTGACTTTAGGAAGTTCTAGGAGAAAGCAATGTAGCAAGCTATATTGATCTAAGAGTGTGGAGAAGAGCAATATTCCTGGCAGCTTGCCCCCCAACCCGTGCATTTAAAATTCCCCCAAAGCTACGGATATTGTGTAAGAGTAGGAAAAGGCTAGACTTTGATAATTTTGGGCTCTAGAGATTTGGGCAGTCGTGGGAAAACAAAGGGGAAATCACTTGCATAGATAAACAGGAGGAAAGTCTTTCCTTTCAGCCTGTTTCGTTTATTTTGTGTTGGCATCAAACGGGGAAAGATGCTTAGTGCATGCAAATGCATATTTCTGGATTGTAGAATTGAGTATTTCAAAGCTCTAAATATGCTAATAACTCGGATTAGAAGTGACCGAGGGTGAGTTATTGAATTTTGGACCTAAAGAAGAGGTTTATATTTTCTCATTTCATGCATTTTTGTAATATTAACTCGACTTGCTATCCTTGCTTAAGTTAAAGCACACTCTAATAGTTCATACAAGAACCTAAGAATACGATTAATACTTTCATCTTTAGTACTTTAAAAACTTTTAGTTCATCTTTGAAGCTATAAATACTGCAAATTGTTGATATCCTATTGCACTGAATTTCTGTTCTGTTTTGACAAGGCGGCCCTTTCACTTAACTCTATTGCTAATTAATGCCTGCTTAGCTGTGGTTTCTTTCTATTTAACCATATTTTTCCTCACATTTACTTCCCGATTGCAAGATACTTTTTTTAATTTACCAATTGAACTCAGGTTTAATGCTACGGACTTCTTGGAGAGACTAAGAGGTAAAAGACTGATGCTGGTTGGAGACTCAATGAACCGCAATCAGTTTGAGTCAATCTTATGCCTCCTCTTCAAAGGCCTTACCGATAAGAGCAAAATGTACGAGGTCAATGGCAACAAAGTATCAAAAGGAAGAGGGTACTTTTTATTCAAAATCAAGGTAACAAGATGCTTGCTATATTTCTTCATTACTTAGTTGAATGCATTCTTTTAATGGCTACATTTTTCCTTTATACTTTCATTAATACGTTCTTTTAAAGACCACATTTTTCTATAGGAGTCCTCAAAATTGTCCATAATCTCTCGAATCTTTCATTAGGTTTCTTCATGTTTCATTAATTGGACAAGTGTTTTCTAAAGCATCTCTTTCAACGAACCTTTTAACTTCATCAAGCACTTAATCTTTTGAGTTGAGAGTATACAGTTTTATTCCAATAGCATATTGAGACCATGTATACATTATTTTATTTTTTATTTTGAAAAATAAACTAATTTCAAAAAAGAACTTCTACAAACAAATGAAACCAGAAAAAGGATTAAATGAAAAACAGCGGTTTGTGATTTCAAAACAATCTAAACTTCGAATTTTTTGCAGGACTATAACTGTACAGTGGAATTTGTAAGGTCTCATTTTCTTGTACGACAAGGTTCTCGCACTCTATCGTTAGATTTAATTGATAAGTCATCTCGTAAATGGAAGCGGGCTGATATTCTCATTTTCAATACCGCCCATTGGTGGGTTCATGGAAAGACTGCCCGAGGGTACTTTACAAATCTCACTACAATTATACTTCATACATGTTTTATTTTAATGCTACATTGACTAAGAGTTGCAATATCATAAGTCGAAAAATGAAAAGAAAAGTTTCTTTTAGGGCGTGCTGTTGTACTTGGTAAGTGAAAAAGTGGGAGAGATGGATAAAAGAGAATGTAAAAGTTGAAAGAAAATGAAATTTGGGTGTGTTTGGTAGAAGAGAAAAGTAAGAGGGAAAAAATAGGAAAAATTCTCATTTTTTGTTACTATTAACAAAATTAAATCACTTAAAATCGAAAAAAAAAAAAAAGATGGATGAAAATGAGAGTGTCTCAAGCCCTGTATATTTTCATGATAATCCTTCATTCTTGTTTTTCCATCTTACCTCAGTATGCTTTTATTTTCTTTTGTTTCATTTTTCAATCATAGCAAACAATGTGTGGAAAGAAATTTATTTTTTCTTTTCACTTTTCCATCTTTCTTACCAACATATCTGTCCTATCAAGCAAAGCCTTATGGAGAAATGACAAATATGATTAGTTGATACAGGAGAAATTACTACAAAGAAGGTGATTATCTTTATCCGAAATTTGATGCTATGGAAGCTTATCGAAGAGCTTTGAAGACCTGGGCAAAATGGATCGATGACAATATTAAACCCACAAAACAATTGGTCTTCTTTCGTGGATACTCTTCTGCTCATTTCAGGTATAATCGAAACACACTTTATTACCATTAGACTAGCTTCGATCTCATTCCTTTTAGTGATTAAAAAGCTAGACCGGTTAAACTAGGAACTGACTGTCTAACCCAGTATAGTATCTAAAACTGGTAGAGAACTGGTTTAACAGGCAAACCATTAGATAAAACCATTTATAAATTTTAAAATCCGTAATTTTGATCGTGGTTGATGAGATTTGAGCAATTAACCTCTTAATTTTATATTGAATATTGTAACGTTAAGCTAAATGCATGTTTTTATTAGTTATTAACTATATTTAGATTACCTAGACTGTAAACCAGGGTTTGACCCTCGGCCTGATTTTCTTAAGCTTGATTCCATTGCGAAACACCCCTCTTTCCCTTTTAAGAAAATCCATACGGTGAAACGAGATTAATGCTATTCATTATTGAAATGAAAATCCATAAGTATCTTGTGTACCATTTGATAAAAAAGGTTTGTATTCAAAGAATTCCTGCATTTAACATGCAATTTTATATAATATATGCACTGCACGAGTGTATTGTATATACACACATATGCACATATAAGTATGTATATAGGATTAACTTGTGTTGGCTAATTAATTTCTGATCCTTGAAATAGAGGTGGAGATTGGAACTCAGGCGCAACTTGTCATGGGGAAACCGAACCAATTTTGAAGAGAGGTGCCTTTCTTGAAACCTATCCTCCAAAAATGAAAATAGTGGAAGAAGTGATTCGGGAAATGAAGTTTCCCGTGGCACTTTTAAACATAACAAGATTGACTAACTCTCGAAAGGATGGCCATCCGTCAATCTACCGCAAGGGATTGACAGAAGGGAAAAAAGTTTCTTCAAGGCATCAAGATTGCAGCCATTGGTGTCTTCCCGGAGTTCCCGATACCTGGAATGAGCTAATCTATGCCAATTTGTTTTTCAACGAACAATTTTCAAGAGGTAAAAAATTAACTTCCAACATCTAGATTGGAGCTTTTTTATTAAGCAAAAGGGAGAGAACTAAGTAATTGTTGCAACACAAAAAATCAGCTCATGTTGGTAAAAATATCATAGAAGCCCTGTACTAAGAGTCAGATTGTATTTTGTTCCCTTTACTAAAAAATGGGCTAATTAGTCCCTGTACATTAAATCAAAGAACATATTGGTCTTTTTTGTTAAGAATTTCATCCATTCCTACTGTTAAAAGCCGTTGTGATTGATGGAGTAATTAGACAGCTATACGTGGCATGCCATGTATATCTTATGTTGACATACATGGGCTAGTTTTTAAGAGTAAAAATGGATGAAATTTTTAATAGAATGACCAATTTATTTTTTGATCCAAGGACTCTTTCGTCCATTTTTGGAATAGAGGAGGTAGAGTGCCATCAGCTTGCTAGTAGTACAAGAGTCTTCATGATATTTTCACTGTTCATATTCTACACTGTTTGCAACAGGATAAACTTGCACCAGTCTAGGAAGGACAATGAACAAATGTATAATACCCATTTTCGGAAATGAAACTGATGGGTAATATGGAAACTTTGTCCAGTTCGATAACCCGGGAGTACAGTTAGTTACTGGAATTTCAAACGAGTTACTCATGTTTTCCGTAGGAAGTGGTTGAGTCAAGAAAAATCCATGCATGATTGTCAAACACATAATTATCCAGGTACAAAACCACAAGAGTAATATGAACACTTGTCAAATTTCTGTTCAAAATTCAATTAGTTGTAGCCAATTCCATGTACCATCTTTTAGTTGTAAACAATCAAACCTTATCTTTGAATGGAAAGCACATTTCACATCATTCATTATCTGCCGACCATTTGTTTAAGTAATTTTATATTTATTTAACATATGGTAATTTAATAGTTTTTGTGGTGAACGATATAATTAGGTCATGCCAAACACGGCTGAGTTTAAAGTTTAAGATTTTAATATTTATTTATAATTAATTATTATGTTGATATGTTTAAATAAAATTATTAGTGTTTATTTTTAAGTCCTTGCTATTTTTTTTATTTTTTTCAGTAACGATGTATTATGTTATTATTCATGAAATTTATATACCAACGATGCATCAAATATTTTCTCATTTTTAAATTTTGATTATACAGTTGACTATAAATATAAGCATGTTCAAAATATGATTTTTGTTATGTATTAAACTTAACTTGAAGGTTTGATATCTGT
Source organism: Gossypium hirsutum (assembly GCF_007990345.1). Taxonomy (NCBI): domain Eukaryota; kingdom Viridiplantae; phylum Streptophyta; class Magnoliopsida; order Malvales; family Malvaceae; genus Gossypium; species Gossypium hirsutum. Next base: position 2,162,693 of record NC_053431.1, on the reverse strand, counting down.
ATTTTAATTTGACAAAACATTGGGTTACTTATTAAAAAAATATGTGTATGGTTAACTAGAAGTAGAATCAACTGACTAATAAATTTAAATTGACTCCACACATAGTGATTTGACATTAATAATTAATGGATTAAATTTTAATTTTGTGTGATTTTATACATTAAATTTTAATTTTATTTAATTTTTATAAATCATTAACACAATTATTAATATAGTATTATTTTATATTTATGTATTATATACATAAATAATTATATTTAATTAATATAAAAAATTAGCGTATTTATTTCTTAAAATATACATAATTAAATTAAAATTAAAATTTATGTATTAAATTACACATTAAAATAAATTTAATATATAAATTTGATATTTATCTTAAAAGTGTAAAACATAAAATATGATAATTATTATAAAGAATTCACGTGACATAGATACTTTGTGGAAGAAGTAAATTTCACTCCTTTCTCACTTTTTCTTGTCAATGGCCATCTGTTTTCGTGCTAAAACGGGGAAGGGCTCTTTAAAGTAAATTCTCCCGTTTTTCTTCAACGATGAAAAATAGTATAATTTTAAATTTAATCCTTTTACTTTTTGAAATTTAAGAATTTAATCCTTTTGCTTTAATTTATTAGAATTTAGTCTTCATACTTCATGAAAACTGATAAGTTAGTCAATTGATTGGTAAACACGTGAATTTGAATTGTTAATATTTACTAATTTGTTGCATATGAATTGTTTGGACAGATAATTATTACAATTATACATATATAAATTGTTGAACTGCTAAAATTTTAAGTTAACAATTCAATGTAAAAACTTAACAATTTTACCGAATTGGATTAATTTCTCAATTTTTTAAAAGTGAAATGATAAAATTTATAATTAGATCAACATATATATTATCAGAATAAAATACAAAAAAAAGGTCAAGATTCATACAAAATAAAATTATCTTGAAACTTATAAAATACAAAAATATATGTCAAATTGTGATTTTGATCCCTCTACTATGTCCAAAATTTGAGATTTAATTTCTATACTTTAGTTTTGACATGATTAACTCTATTTTTTTTAATGAAATTGTTTTATTAATGACATTATAAAAGTATACGTATCAAATCATATCAATTAAAAGTACAAAGATTAAATTTTAAAATTTGAGTATAATAAAGGGACCAAAACTAAATTTTACCTACGATATAAAAAATGAAAAAAAAATTACGAATATGACAGGAAATGGCATATAAAAGCAAATGGCTGTGATTCTTATCCAGCATTAAACGTAAGTATTTGGATTACATGCAGAGGCAACAAGTAAAGCATATTACTATAAACTTTATTATTTCATATATTAAGTTAATATCATGGATTTACTTTGTTGCTTTGGCACATAGCCTTTATTCTCTTTTATTTTATGCCTTCAGTTGACTGTCTCCACACTTCACACAATTTTATATTATTATAATAATAATAACAAGAAGAATATGAAGAATATGATTTGGTTCACACCATCTTTGCTTCTTGATTTGGTTTCGAGATGGATAAAAATATGATATAGGTCTTTGTACCATTCACAGTTTTGGAATTTAATCAATTTACTTTTATTTTCTAGGAATTTTGGAATTTAGTTGGATAGATAATGTCTTTACCTCCAGTGAGGTTAAAAATAATAGTGACAGTGAAATTAGAAATAACGATGGGGTATGTAATTGAGTTTAAATGCAACTTTATCGATGAAGTCAAAACAGAAAATGACTATTAAGAACAGTACTAAAATTGAAATAAATTCTCCATCTTAGTAATTTTACTCCCACCGGAGCATAAAACACTAGCCAAAATTGAGGGGTGTGGTGCAATTCAACTAGCACACCGCACTTCACCACAAGAGTAAAAAGGGAGTTGCTTCACCGTTTAAAAGGGCATATACCCTATTGATTCCATCTCACCATGGGTCAAATCGTATCAAAAGGAAGCCTTAATCTCACTATTTTTTCAAATTTTAAAATTTGGGTCAAATTGTTAATATTGTTAAATTTGTTGGTGGGACATTTTGAAATAAAAAATATTTATTTATTAGAAATGTAATTAAAAGGCTTGAATTTAACAAAATAATTTTAACAATATTAACTGTTTGACGTGAATTTCGAAATACAAAAATAGATACTTAAATTCGTAGGAATAAAAGTATAAAGATTAATTTCCAAATTTACAAAGAATATTAACATATTTTAACCTTTGAGATAATATGCTTTCTTTCTCCAATATCGATTCTATCATCTAAACTTTTAATAGCCTTTGATTAAGTTGGTGTCATGAGTCAACTGAGCGTCAATTCAATTAAGAAATGACAAAAGAGACCATTCATTTTACAAAATACTGATATCACTATAAGGACACTTTTGTATTTTCATATCACCTTATTTGCTTCTTTATTGGGATTTTGAGATAACATGCTTGTATTTTCATATTGTTTAAGCCTTTGATTGAGCCGGTGTCATAAATTCACCAAGCATCAATTCAATTGAAAAATGACAAAAGACCCTTTTTTTACGAAGTAATAATGTTTGTCTTTTTATATTTTCTATAAATTAATAAAAATTCATCAATAGAAAAATTTGAATAAAAAATACTATAAATGTTTTCTTTTTTGTGAATTACAATAACAGGGCAAAGCCCGAACAACCAACGCAATTTATACGACTCGAACCCAGGCCACACCTGGGGTAATGAACTTTAATATTTGATCCAATATTTTATTTAATCTTTAATAAATATAATATTTGTCCCATCACTTTTATTAAAAATTCAAATTAATGAAGTAATTTTATTTTTTTATCTAGTTTCTTCTTTGGCCACCAAGTCCAATAAAGTCTAACCAAGAGAATAAGTCAAACAAGCCGAAATTAACAAAAATGGAGTTAATTCACCAAATATCATCAAACTATCATTTATATGCCAAATTGATCCTTAAATCTCAAAACATTTTAATTAAGTCCTCAAATATTAGAAATTTAGTATTTTACCAATTAATCATTCTATTAGCCTAAACCTCGTTTTAAGTGTTAAATACCAATTTGAATTTGAGGTTGAGTATTTTTTAAACACGTGAATCATATCTAATTCTAATCCGAGTTGAGTAATAAATTTGACATCCGAAATAAATTTTATCAAAAGAAAAGGGTAAAAGTACCATGAAAGCTCTTATAATATAAGTTAGGTTGTATTTTTGTCTCATTTACTCAAAAAAATAGGTAAATAAGTCATTATACGTTAGATTAAAGAGCAAACTAGTAATTTCTGTTAAAATTTTCATCCATATCTATTGTTAAAAACCGACGTGGTTGATGAAATAATCAAACAGTTACACATGACAACGTGCCATTGTACCTTAAACTGACCTACATAGACCAATTTTTAAAAGTAAAATTAGATAAAAATTTTAACAAATGGACTAATGCGCTTTTGAATCTAACGTACAAAGATGAATTTACCCATTTTTTAACTAGAGAAAATAAAATATAATCCGACTTATAGTATAAAAACTTCTACAATATTTTTAACATACGAGAATACTCTCGTGTGTGATGGTGATATTAGGTTCCATACGATGTTTTTCTACATCTATTTTGAAAATTATTGGGGAATAAAATCATGGGTCAGATTCGTTGATAAATTAAGATTAAGATCGAAGACCTTTTCTGGTGAATATACATTATTATCACACGGTAGCTTCTTAGAGTCTAAAGTGGTTGCACCAGTTGTAACGAATAGAATCTAACTCCAGAAAAGAATTTGCTTTTTCAACCAACAAAAATATAATAAATAAAAATATTCTAACTATTTATCCTTTTTTTTCCTCAAAAATCTGCAACTTGGATTGTCGGCCAAATATATATATATAAATGAATAAAAGTCCTATTCATGTGAGTAAGAATGTTGCGGGTGGAGAAAAATGTGATTTCGATACGATAAGAATTTATAATGAGATTAATATTAAAAAAATATATAGATTAAAAAGTAAATCAGTTCTTTTGTTAAAAATTTCATCTATTTTTATTGGTAAGTACTGATGCGACTAATGGAGAAACAAAATAGTGACATTTGGTGTGTTATGTATACTCTATACTAACATGAAGGGATTAATTCAAGCACGATGGATTAGATTTTTAAAGGAAGAAATGGAGTAATTTTTTTATTAAAAAGTGAAATGGATGGAATTTATGGCATAGGGGGATTAATTAAGTGAATTATTGTCATTTAGGGTTAATTATATCATAACGTTTTCAAACCTTGATCTTGGTTCTAAGTTAGTTTTTAAACTTTAAAACGTTTTGATCGAGCTCTTGAAATATCAATGTTATACCCATTAAGTATTATTTATAGCTCAGCTATCAATTTAGTTGTTAAATTATATAAACTAGAATATGATGTAAAACATTTTTAAAACAAGCAATTCAATATAAACAACTTTGATCTAACATTGTTTTCGGGTTAGAATTTAACACCTAAGTTGATAGTTAGGCTAATAAGAAGATTTGTTAAAATAATATTAGAACTTGAAAAACCCAATTAAAATATATTGATGTTTGGGACCTATTTATAATTTAGCATAGTTTTGGACTTTGGAGACCCTTGATGCAATTAACCCTATTATTTAAAGTGAGGAGAGAAAGAGGCTTAAATGCAACATTAGCTCTCCAACCATTTTTTTCTACTTAATACCCTTTTTATTATCAAATAGTTAAACTATTAATTTTATTTTATTTTACCCTAAAATATAATACCGGCCAATAAAAGCATAACACATGTCGAATTCTCAGTAGATGTCATATATTATTTAGTAAAATAAAAAAAATTTGATACTAACAAGTGTTGAACGTAATGATAAGGCACATTATACTTCTAATAAGAGAATGCGGGTTTGAACTTTGGATATAATATTGTTGAAAGAAACAATCATAAATCTCGAAAACGGACCGTAAAACAAACATGAATAACATAAATAAAAAATAAACTTGATAATTTAGATACCACTTTTAATAAAAATAAATAAATATCTAAAAAAAACAATATGACTTGAGAATCAATTTTATATTTAAGCAGAAAAAAGAACATATATAGATTCATTTTCTTTTATTTTTTTTATAACCCACGGGCCACTTTATTATTTATATTACACTAATAATTCTCAAAACAAAAACAAAAAGGCTTGGATCAACATAAAACAAATAAACAAAAAGTACAAACATATATTAAATCGAGTGAAATTATAAAATTTTTAAGAGATTAAAATGTAATTTTAATAAATAATAATTTAAATTTTTATTATTTTAAATAAATTAAATATTTTTTTTTACATTTGAAGAGACAAATTATAATTTTGTAATTTTATTATTTCTAAAAGAACTCAATTGAATTGAAAATTTTCATTTTTAAACTAGGGGCGAAGTCAGAAATTTTTTTGAGAGAGAGCGGAAATAAATTGTATATGTTCTATTATTAGTTTAAAATTTTATAAACTATAAAATTGAATTAAATATTTTTTATCATTTTAAAGGCTAAAGTACAATTTTATCATTACTAATTTAAAATTTTATAAACTATAAAAGAGTCTAAATGAAAAATTTTCCATTTTGAGGGGATCGGAGCCTCCTAAGGGGATTAGTTGGGGCCCACCCCTTTTTAAATGAAAAAAATTTCATTCATGTCCTTTATAATTTATAAAATTTTAGATTAATAATAATAAATTTACACTTTATTCCTCTCAAAAAAAGATAAAATTTTAATTTAATTTTTTAAAATTATAAAAATATAAATTATTAAAATAACAAAATTATATTTTTACTATCATAAAAATATACTATTTAATTTTTACCCTCTATTTCAAACCTTATAATCGGACTCCACTCTAAATGTCTTGATTCGATTTATTTGAGGAAGAGTAATATTCAGATAAAATCGTTTCGAAATAAATTTAAAAAACAATTAATTAGTTTTTAAAAAAAGAAAGTGGGTGACACCTTTTCTTGTAGAGACCGCAATACAGATATCTATTTGAGGACATGACACGTAATTAGCCTCTTTGACAGAACATGACAGACCTTTCATGTCATCTTTCGGTTAATCAACACGTGCCCACTTTTTGTCATAACAGGTATTAGCTTGTACTGGTTTCTTTTTTTTTTAATTATTAAAATTCAAACCGATTTGATGGATTAACTCGATTCTTAATTTGAACTGATTCTTAATTATTAAAGTGCTTATATCGCTTTTAGCAGTTTTAATTACGTTTAAGACAAAGTTTCCTCTTTTATTTGTTTATGCATTAAAAATGAGTACACGTACATATAACAACCAAAAACAGAAGTTTGTTAAAAATATTATGAGTAAAATTATTAAAATAGTCACTTTTATTTATTTCATATTACGTTTTAGTCTTTTATATTTATATATTGTAATATTTTAGTTACCGAGTCATTAATTGCCGTTAACAGTGTAACAGTAAGTTGATTGACACGTTAAATCATCATTGCAAATAAAAATTTTAGGTTAAATTATATAATTGGTCCTCATAAAAAAGTTTTAACAAATGAAAAATATAAAAAAATTACGTTAAAATAAATAGAGAACGGAGGAAAATAGAGGGAGAAAGAGAAGAGAATGAAAAATAAAGATAAATAAATAAATTGCTCAAAACGAAAAAAAATAGGGACCAATTTGTAAAATTTAACTTAAAATTTTTATTTGAAGCTATGATTTAACGTGCGAAGTCAACTTACTGTTATATCGTTAATGATAATTAACGTTCGGTAACTAAAATATTATAATACAATAACGTAAGTGACTAAAACATAACATTTCAAATATAAATGACTAAAATGTAACCTGAGACAAACAAAAATGACTATTTTAATAGTTTACCCAAATATTAATCAAATCTATTCCAAAAAATTAAGAAAATCTAAACTTTATTCTAACTGCCATAGTTGGTTCAGTTTTATTAAAAATTATTACACGTACATGTAACAACAAGAAAGGTTTTTTTTTAAATAAAAAAATGGAAAAACTACCATAACCGTTCATATACTATACATTATATTGCATTTTGGTCCTTTTGTTGAAAATAGACAAGTGATAAATGCATCGTAACAATCTTTATACTTTTTGAAATTTGAAATTTTAATTTTAACACAAACAATAATAGTTAAATTTATTAACTATTTCTTTTTGATAATATGCCGAGACAAAATGTTTAAAAGGACTAGGAAATTATGATTTTTCTCTTGAAATTTTCTAATTAGGAACCTAGAGAATTTTGAAAATTCTCATTAATCTCACAAAAATTTTAAAAAATTTAATTAGACGTAGTTTTTTAAATTTTTTTATTAAACTCCTAAATTTTTTTAAATTTTACTAGCCCCAAAATTTAGTACTGTGATCTATTACTCATAATACCTGAATATAACAAGTTAACATAGAATTACTCACATAATAATATGTTTGTCGCAAAAGATTTTTGACTTCACATAATTTTGCTTTGAATTGGGCTTGGGTTTACATTTTTCAACCGTGAGTGACTTAGCTTGTTTTACTCTTTATAAAATATAAAAAATATTCATATTCATATATTTTATAATTAAATTTAAATAAAAAGTACTTTTTATTTATTTTGAACAATCAAATGGGTCTATACAACACGCAAAATTTTTTTGGAAACCCAGTCTCTATCTAACCTATAAACACTTGTAGCGACGACTAGAATTTAAAATTCAAATGAAAAATAACTAAAATTAATCAAATTTATAAAGGTTAATTTTCACGACTTACCTATAATAATAATAGTATTTAAATGCTAACAACTTTTTAACTAAAAGTATTATATTGTAGGCACGAGAACTTGGATTTAATCTGAAATAATGAATTTTAATTTTTTAATGATTAATAACCTCACACCTAAGACCGAAAGAAAACTTGACAAGAACCGTTATTTTTGGGCGCATGTGTCGGCCGACCAGCCAGGCATGTGCGGCAGCATGGTTGAGGCGTATTTAGTCCATGCCGCACGCCTTGTCCACCTGCTTACGCGCCTCCACCGACCCACAGTCGGCCATTAAAGATGTTAATGACTACGCTATTTCATTATATCCAAAACATAAAGTTCGTGTCTATATTCAACTCTTATTTTGTTACAAGTAAAATTACAACATTGTTAAGTGATTAAACAAATTGATTAATTGTATTAACAATTTTAATTAGAATTATTCATTATAAATATTGAATTGATTTTTCTTTTTTAAGTAATGTTTGTTTATGCCTATAATCACTCCTAGCTCTTAAATCGGATTTGAACTCACTTCTTTTTAGTTGTTGCAATAACAATAGTGCCAATTGAACAAAAGCTTAATCGGACTGAACTGAATAAATTAATTCAACTCTAATTAAATTGTAACAAACGCTTCCAAACTATTATTTTCATTCTAAATTGGTCCAAATAACTTTTAAAACTTTCTAATTATATCCTACAAACTATCAAGATTATATCAATCAAGTCCATCCATTATTAAAACCGTTAATTTCCCCGTTAAGTGACACATCATATCATTTGTGGCATAATTTAAAATTAAAAAAAAAAGTTATGCTACATGGGATCTAATGTTCACTTAACAGTGAAACTAACAGTTTGAATAACAAAAATGCTTGATTGATATAACTTTAATAATTCAAAGAAATATAATCAGAACATTTTAAAGTTCAAAGATCAAATTGAAATGTAAATAATAGTTTAGGAACGTTTGGTGCAATTTACTTTTTTTTTTATAAGATGTTACTAAAATATGAGTATTCAAAATGTTACAACAGTCAACAGCCCTTTGCAATATTATTCATAATATCAACTAAATATATATATATTAAAAATGTTTGGTGGTGTGATCCTTGTTTTCTGTTTTTATCTCATTTTTCTGTTTTGTTTTAAATTAGTTTCTGCTTGCTTTTTAGACTCTATTCTCGTTTTTTGTATAATTAGTATCATTATCGAATATTTATTAATTGAAATTGCAAATTCTTGACTTGTTGTTTGTTGAAATGTTCCAACATTTATTTGGTCGAATTTGAAAAAAATGATTTTAAAAAAAATATTTAGGATTTTAAGTCGATTTTTGAGATATTCAAGAAAATAAGTCAATTTTTAATATATTTTTAATTAAAAAGATGAATTAAAAATAAAAAATTTGAAAACAATATACCTAGTAAATAAACTAAATAATTAGTTTTTTGTTAATCTATTGCATATAAATTGTTGAACTGTTAAATTTTGTGAAATTTGTTGCTTTTTTTTTTTTACATAATGTTCAGAACTATCTACAGTCCCTCTACAAACTCATAAATAGGAAAACAATGCGCTTCAGCACAATTGAATTCATGTCTTCTTATATTAGCAACAATACACATACCAATCGAGCTAAAACTCAATCAACAACATTAATTTTTTTTAACTAATATAAAAGTAAACAAATTATTTTTCTTTAACAATTTTTAAATATAAAATATTTTACTCTAGTTCAAATCTCTATAAATGTAATAATTATTTTATTTTCATGTTTCTGTTATAATTAGACCTGCAGCCCGGCCCGAAATGTGGGATGGTTTGGACAAAAATATAGGCCCAAAAAATGAGATTGGACAAAAAAATAAGTCCCGTTTAAAAAACGAGCTAGGCCTCGGGTAATGCATTTTTGGCCCGGCCCAAATTCACTAAATGACAGAAAAATCTGTTTTTTATATTATTTTCTTATTGTTTTCTTCCTATTTTCTCCCTATTTTATTATTATGTTACTACTATTTTATTGTTATTATTTAGATATTGTATAAAACTTATTTTATTGTTACTTTTGTTATTATTTTAGAGGCATTTGCTTGTTAAGTTACATCTATCTTAGTATTATTTAAGTATACATATTTTTTAAAATTTATTTTCAATTTGTTAGGAAATATTTATTTTGATATTTTTAGTATTTTTGATGTATTATATATATTTTAAAATTATATAAAATTAATATGGGCGGGCCAGCTTGGGCCCAAATTTGAACATTTTTATCAGGATCGGGCTTGGGCAAAATTTTAAGCCCATTTTTTGGGTCGGGCACAAGCCTAACAAACGGATCTAAATTTTTAATTGAACTCGGCTCAGGTTGACCCATGTACACCTCTAATTGTAACAAAACAAGTGCAAAACATGTTTTATTAATCATTGAAAACAATTTTTTTTATTTGGATTTACCAAATATGTTTTTCAATTATAAAAAATATAAAATATAAAATAATATTTTAAAATAAAAAAAAGAAATATTTTTACAAACAACAGCGAGACTTATTATCATAATTTTAAATTGAAAATAAAAAGTTTAACACTTATGTTTGGCCCACTGATCAACAAAATGTTTACCAATAAAATTTATTTAGGTTCAAGCCTTCGATGGAGCAAATGTAGCGTAGTTGCAATGTTTTGAGTTAATTTAATGGTAAAATTATATTTCAATCCTTCTTAAATTTTAAAATTTATTTATGTGCTATTTAAAAATAAAAAATTACAACGATAAATTTTTATTTTTAATTCTCTTAAGAATTTATAATTCAAATTTGATATTTAAAATAAATAAATAGTAAATCTTCATGTAAATAATTATCTTTAAATGTAGTATACGCGTAATAATACAAATATGTCTCAATCATGTACGTGTGAGTACTGATCGTCTAATTGAATAATAATAAAATTAAAAATAAAAAAGTTAAGAGATTGCTTTTGGTAAGAGAGAGAAAAATAATATTAAAAAAAGAGAGTAAGGAGCGGTGTGTATCTATGAAAATTAAGATGTAGATGGGAAGGACATCAATGTCATGTGATCACACGTTTTAAATCCAAAATTTGCTCTCTTCCTTTCTCTCTTGTCATGCCCATATTATGAAATATTGAAATATGAAAGGTACTTCTCATATGGCATTAACCCTTTAAAATATTTCATTTTTTTTATTTTTCACCCTATTGGAAAATTAAAAATAAAACTTCCAACCCTTATTATAAAATTAAATTAAAAAAACAAATATAAATGATTCCTCTAAAATTTAAAATGTTTTAATTAAACTAGATTTTATATGGGTGAAATAAAATATTTTATATTAAATTTTTTTTTATTTTTTATTTAATAATGAATATATGCAATTTAATAATATTAAACATGTGTTTGATTATTGAATTTGTAATTTTCAATTGTTTTATTTAAAAATGGAAGACAAAAGTAACATAATAATAATGTTAGTTATAATTTAAAAGAAGTGATATTTCTTTAATTTCATAACTAATATTTTCACCGAGATAAATGTGATAGCGACTTGGTAAAGTGCTTAATATAAGTATTAGATATTAGATATATTCAGAGTGTCGATATTGTATTGATCTAGCCATTTCATTAGTTTGATTATTGATTTAGGAATTGTTGAGGGGAGGATCGACGGTTGGAAAAAATACGATTAGAAAATGGTTTTTTTTGCACAACGGAATTTTTTTTTGAAAACCGAGTTGGATTGTGGTGTTTAAAGCAATAAACCTTTTATCGAAATCACACTTGTCTTTTTGGCTAGACAAATCCTTGTCATTCTTGGTTTTCAATCGAATAGTCTTTTCCGTTATTATCGTACTACGAACTACTTCAAGTATGGGCTCAAACGGTTCGAATCAAACACAGAACCAGAAATAGTTTTCTTTACTTTCAGTGTGAAAGCAAAATCTCTTCTCAATAGAAACCGATAGAATTGTTATTTCAGAAAATAGATTTAATACTTAGAGAATAAACTCTCATTATTTTTGGGCAAAGTAACAATACCTTCAAATTGTATATCTAGCTTTATCGGTGTAACAATACCTTCAAATTGTATATCTAGCTTTATCGGTGCTATGTATTTATAAGGAGAAGAGGTAAAACCTTTATTGAATTGTAAAATCCTATTTCAATAGAAAAGCATACTCTTAGTCGAACTAGGAGTAGGTGGGGAGGCAACCCTAGTTAAACAAACTAGGGTTTATTGTCCCCCTCTTAAACATGAGGGGCTTTTAGGCTTCTCCCATATAGAATCCAATTATAAATACTCATTGAACTAACCTAGTATTTTATAATTCGATCCAACTCGATATTTTTTTTTATTTCCCAAAATAAGCATATCAATTAAATAAAATTTTCAACCCAATTCTAATTTCGTTAAATCATGACAACTTTATCATAAAAAAATATATAATAATATATATTTCATATTTCTGGATGCAACGAATTTATTATGGCCAAACAGTTTATTTCCATTTTCGAACTTTATTTAATTTGAAAATGTCATTTTCATTCTCATTTTGGAAAAAACCACATCTATTTTCAAACGTTTCTCATTTCTCCATTTTTATCTATTTCTATTCATTTGATTCAACATGCAATTCATTTTTTATTTTAACGAGCTAGCGGAGGGATCGATTAGATATATGCGATCAGGGGTTAAGTGATTTATAATTAAATTCTAACTTTTCACCTATTAATTAAAAACTTATTTAGTTATGAAGTCATTCCACTAAAGTATAGTGACTAAGCTCTTTCCGACGACATACCATTACGAAAGCAATTCGACCAGTACTCGTCCAATGACATTGTCATTATGTGTTACCTCATGGGATATCTTTAATCTTATTGGGATAAACCCGTTCTTCCAATATGATCTTTTTTATCTCATGGTAACCATTACATCTTTCTTCATGAAAAGTCAATTTTTATCAAATATTAATCAAGTCATTCATCACAAAGACGAATGATCCGTGAACACGTTTACTTTTTATCAACCATGTAATGCCAATAAGAGGATATCGTTTACCCATATCTCAGGCTAAAAATTCCATTATTATGAATGACGCTACATATTGCTAAAGTCGTATAACCAACACATCGACTTTCGATTCCTTATCTATTTGAACTCAGACTTTTATTTACATCAAAGTATACGAGTTACGTATACATAGTCTGTCATCCACTCAGGATTAATGTATGTCACACTTTGAACGTCACGAGTTAATAAATTCATAAACGAATTCAATATCTATTCTTCTTGAGTCTAGTCCAATGTATTGTCAGTCTAGTCAGTCACATCTATGTCTCTATCTTTTAGGAGTCATTCACTTTGATGCCTAAGATAAAACATCTCCTCAATTGGACTTGATAGACAACATATTAGTCTTTTAATTTGTTTGCTCATTTCCAATTAAACTAATGACATGTTTAGGTTCTTCTACCAATATAAGTTATCTTTCCGTATTACAACCTGACCACGTAATACCGCTTAGTATTAGTTTAAACATTAGACAATTAGCTATCTAATATTTGTTTCTATTTTGTGTTGCATGCAAAAATTACGTGAGGGCAGTTTACAAAAGGTATTAATGTAATTCATGAATAATTTTCTTCACCAATCTGTTTAAAAAAATTACAAGTGCAAATAGACGAAAATACTACACTCACAGCACCAGATCCAACATTGATTCCCTTTAGGATCAGTCTTTTAAAGTGTCTTCCTTCTGGCATCCTACTCGAACCTCTAACAATCGAATGTATTATCTTAGTGTCAGGATTTTTTACCTAACCTCCACGGAAAGTCGTGTACAATTCGTGGATGGGGGCGCATTGGTTGGTGGAGATAGGTACTTGCAAAACTTGGGAAAAGTGTTAATATTGAGCGCGTAAATAATAATGGAGGTACCTGGGAGCGCCATAGCTCAAACCTAGGTACCACCATCATTATTTACATGCTCAATACTAACACCTTTCTTGAGTCTTGCATGTACATGACTCCCATTCGTGAACTTACACGACTATTCATTGAAGCTGGGGACAAAACCTCGACACAAGAACAATTCCTTCAACTGATAAGGGTTTAAATTAGTTGTGGAGACGATGCTTCTAAGACTTCTCTCGAAAATAGTTGATTATCTCTCTAGAAACTTTAAATATTAGTTTGCATATGACTAGGAAGGTCCAAAGGGCAAGCAAGTCCCCTCGGATGAAAATATAGAGGTATAATCCTTATAAAACACATGCATCAGAATCAAACAATGAGACATATTTTTAAATTCCAAATAAAAAAAAGGTACAAGGCTTAAAGCAAATTTAACTTGTATATTTATTGTTTCAAGCGTAAGAATTGATTGTTTTCCCCTTCGTATAAAGTTAAGTTTCAATACACAGGCAGGCTGGGCTACTGTTGCATTCAAAAATCAAATAACATTTTCGGAAGGCAGAGAGCCTTCGTTTCGTAAATTCGAGAGAAAGCAAAACCATTCAAAGCGTAAGAAGAAGGAGAAAGTAAAAGCTTAAAAACCGAAGTGCTATTCGACGAGTTCCTCTCGGAGAAGAAAAACCTGAAAAAAACACTCAACGCAGGTAACAACTACTTTGAATAAAATAAATCGCCATTTCCATTTTGCTTCGTTTTGATATATATGTCTGTATATATTTTGCTCTTTCTCCCTCTCTATTTGTTTTTCGTTGTTCGATGAGAGTCCGTGCATGGTTTCCATGGCGTTCGCCTCGTTGGCCGGTCTGTCGGTCGGTCGGTTTGTCGTTTTGACATCGATTTTCTTTGCGTTTATTAAAAAATAAGAGCCGGTTAAAGTTTATAATTAACGGTTTTCGGTGCATTAAAATCGAAGATCGCGTTTTGTTATTTGTTGAGTAGATCAGGTGATTTTAATTTTGTTTAATTTAAGATATCTTATATCGTTTTTATTATTTTAAATTTATTTATTATTATTTATTTGTATAATTAAAATTTTCTTTTGTGACTTGTGAACTCGCTTGGTTTGTTCGCCAGTGGTTTTTCCCGGAAAATACGAGAAAAAGAAGGGGTAAAATAAATAGTAAAAACTAGAATCACTTTGTTTGTTGGTTTCCAAAAGGACCATTCACATCACTTTTGTTGAAGTGTTAAAACGTGGAATTTACGCTTACGGTGGAGTCGAGTTTTCAACAATTAAATTGATTTTCGAAGCAAATTTTCTTTTAGATGAGTTTTAACTTTAAAGAAAAAAGAGAAAATCGTTGAAAAAGAAATATCTCTGCCCTCTCTTTCCGGAAAAAAAAAAGTTAAAAAGAACGAGAGAAAAAAAGCGATAAATCAAAGATTCTTGGGAGCTTTGAAAAATGAAAGAAAATTGATTTTGAATGAGAACTAATAGTAGTATTAGTAAGAAATAGTGTGACTGTGCCATCTCTCCTGCGACATAACAGAGTGATGAGTAGCATATTCAAGGGGTCGCCATACCGGCGGCCTAATGACTTGGAGGCGGGTAGCAGTCGCTCCGCTCATTCCGACGATGAAGACCATGAGTCGTGTGCTGATCCATTTGACATCACAAGTACTAAGAATGCTCCAATCGACCGACTCCGCCGCTGGAGGGTAATCCCCTAATTTCTCTCTTTTTTAAATTTTAGAAATATATATAATTCACATATATATTATTTGATATATTCTGTGCTTTGTTATGTGTTATAAGGCGAACATATTATTTTATGCCTTTGATTTTGGCGGTTTAGGTTACTAATTTTAGACGGATTAGAGACAAACCGTAATATCGAGGGTTAATCGTGCTTTCTTTTTGGGCTTCCTGCAAATGAATCAAAGAGGGGCAACTGAACTGCTAATTGATTTTTTTTCCTCCTACCCTTGAATTTCTTTCACTTCATCCTTCCCTGTCATTTTTTTCTTTCTCTTTCATTCCAGAAAGTTAATTTGGTCTTTTCCGTTCCTATTCAAGAGAAATATATACTGGTCTCACCTCTCTTGAATTATGGGCAATAAATTAATTGTTTAGCTGGCGTTTTCTCGTGTCTTGTTGCTTTTTCTATTTTCTTTCTGTTTCTTTCTTCCTAAGCAAAAGTAAATGATAGATTGGTCTCACCTGTCTTGAATTATAGAGCTATGTTTTAATTGTTTCGCTGGCTTGATTTGCTTTGTGCTTTTTTCTTGCTTAGTGATAACGTTTTACAAAAAGCAGAAGGAAAGGATAGATTGGTCTCACCTGTCTTGAATCATAGAGCAGTGCTTAATTGTTTCGGTGGCTTGCTCTCATGTTGTTGCTTTTTCTAGTTGCTTTCTTGTTTTCTGTTTATTGCTTATTAAACGGTTTACAAAAGGCAAAAGGGAATGATATGTAGCACTATGATTAATACGTATCACCAACTTTAACATAATTATCCTAAAATTTGTATTTTGCCCATCTGTTTTTTGGATTTTAATTGGTACTTTTATATCCAAACATTCCCTTTTAGGTTTTTGTTCTCTTGAAGCGAAAACGAAGTATTACTGTAGTAAAAGTGACTAAATGATAGCTGAAACAGCACCCTCATGAGTAAAGCTTAGGATGGCAAGTGAGATAGTTATGTGTAAAAGTAACTGCAGAAACAAGTAGCAATAACAAAGATTTTCACCCACTTGCTAGTGGCCATTGTGACTTGTTCGCTTGGGCAGGTGGCTTGGCCTATTATTTACATCTGAGTATTGTTGAGCTGCAAATTTGAACTGAATCCTAATAACATTCCCAAATCCTGGCCTTAACCCAACCTAATTTGATCAAGAAAAGTTAACAATATAAACCCTCCCAATTTGAACCAAAACAACCTGAACTCAAATTATAACTAGAATCCAAATTTACCCATACATCCTGAGCATTAATCCATCCAGTTTAAACCAAAAACAATTTGAACTGGAATTACCTAGAATCCAAAATTATGCAAACAACCTGAACAATATAAATCCACCCTATTTGAACTATAAACAACCTTAACTCGAATTATTTGAACCCTAATGACTTGGATGCTACATCTGGAATGATTCAAACTCCAAATGACCGTAAAAAATTTCGACTTGAAGTATTGATCCCATCCTTGACTCAAATTAAACCAAAATATGCCCTATTTGATCTTGAAACAACCTTAACTTGAATTAATCAAAATCCAAACAAGTTGAAGTGATCCAAAGTTAAATTGGTTCGACTTTAAAACACAATAATGCAGACTTGAACGATCAAAACATGATTTTTTTGAACCCTCATAACTTGGATGCTACATCGGAATGATTCAAACCCCAAATGGCAGTAATTTTTTTCAACCTGAAGTATCAATCTTATCCCAAGCTCTACTAGATCCACCCATTTGACAACTGTAGGTGTCATATATGTTTTTTTTTTTCACGCTCTTTATGTTATGTTTGGGCTTCTTTTTTCTTTACTATTGAGAAGGTGATAATTCTCATGGGTACTGAATAGTATTCAACTTTCTTTTTTCTCTTTTGTAGCAAGCTGCACTAGTGCTCAATGCATCTCGTCGGTTTAGATACACCTTAGACTTGAAAAAGGAAGAAGAGAAGAAACAAATTTTAAGGAAGATTAGAGCACATGCGCAAGCTATACGAGTATGCTATTTTTGAATTTAGTTTTCTCATCGGAGAAGTTGCATCTTCTTCCTTGTAACTTTTTGTTTTTGGCTATGTTAGGCAGCATATCTTTTCAAACAAGCTGGGGAACAAGTAAATGGTAATCTATCCGACTTATCCTATCTTTAACTTTGTAGAATGGTGTTTAAGGATAATGTTTATATTTCACAGCTAGAGTTTGAGGTTCAGTTCTTTGCATGTTTCTTCGTTTATGGCAGATTATATGCTGTCATTTCTCTTTAGTCTTCACTATCTTGCTTCATCTCAAATGTATTTCCAACCCTTGTGACTTTCCCTTCCATTTCTCTGTAACTTGCCCATAGGGTGTTTGAGAGTTTTTAGACAGAAGCAGCATGTACTGCTAAAATGAAATGATAATATAGTTGTGAATTTCTCATTTTTGAAAAACCATAAATGATAATATACCTTTCTTTATGGTATTAAGTTTAATAACTTTAATACCATAAATTATAAAATTCCTTTCTTTATCACATACAGTTTCAATCAGTGTCTCGACATTTATTTTGTTCAATACTAATGTACAAAGCCAATGATTACATTTTTTCTAATCAACTTGAGCTTTTTCTTAGCAGTGCAATTGAGTTGATATAGATCTCTGTTTGGTCATTTGTCTTCTTTTCTTGCTTTTTATTTTTTCACAAAAAAATTGTTAAAATGTATTGTATTCTCTGTTCTACTCAATGGTTTTTTGCGCTGCTGCTGCTTATAAAAGCTCAGCATTTCGATGTAGATGTTTATCACAGTGCTTTGATTTGTAGGTACAACAACTCCACACCCAACTCCTGGCAGTGATTTTGCTTTTGGACCTGAGCAACTTGCTTCAGTGACTAGGGATCATAATTTTAATGCTCTGCAGGAATATGGAGGGGTAAGTTTGTGAAAACTAAACTTGTTGATTGATATTATGTTTGGTTTTAATTTTCTCTTATTTAGTTTTTTTCTTTTTTCTAATTCAGGTTAATGGGCTGGCAGAGTCACTAAAAACAAATTTGCAGAAAGGTATTCCAGGGGATGACTCTGACTTACTGAAACGGAGGAATGCATTTGGTTCAAACACATATCCTCGGAAAAAAGGAAGGAGTTTCTGGGTGGGTATCTATATATATCGGTTTCATTTTCTATATCTATTCTCTGTCTTTGTTGTTTCTTGGTTCCCCCTGTTTATATTCTTTTCTTAAAGAACCTCTTTTTTGGGTTCTGAGTAGAATATCTATGTTAATCTTTACTTTCTTTCACACAGAGGTTTGTTTGGGAAGCTTGCCAAGATCTTACTTTGATGATTTTGGTGGTAGCTGCTGTAGCTTCTCTGGCTTTGGGTATAAAGACAGAGGTGAGCTCTTCTGTGTATGGTCAATTAGAGTTGCTTTTTTTATAAAACTACACTTTATGGAAGTAACGTAAATAGAAGGGATCGTCTTTTGTTTCTTAAAATCTTAGAGGAGGATGACATGTGTAATGCTGGTCTTTTATCACTTAGTTTTATGGATTCAAATTATCTTTGTCTTCGATGTACTACTTGGATTTTAAAACTAGAATGTCATGTGGATTGAATTATATGTTCTTAACTAGTTATTAACATGAGGTCCAGTAGTATTGCTAAACATTTACCTTGCAGTGTATAATAGCTTCATATTCTTGGATGTGATGAATAATTATTTAAGATTATTTTTTCTTCAAGTCTTTCTTCTGTTCTAAGCCTTTGGGCCTCTTAAGAAATAATTTTTAGTTTACACGTCCCATGTTGCATGTTTCATTTACAGGGTCCCAAGGAAGGCTGGTATGATGGGGGTAGCATAGCATTTGCGGTTTTCCTTGTTATTATTGTGACAGGTGCTGAACTAATTGTTTAAGTTTTGTGTAATGCATGAAAATTTTCTCCCTTTTGGTTCTTATTATTTATGAGGTTTTAAATTTGCAGCTATTAGTGACTATAGACAATCTCTTCAGTTCCAAAAACTTGATGAAGAGAAGAGAAACATACATTTGGAGGTTGGTGATGATCGGTTAACCATTGAATTGAGTACAAACAATGTTCTTCTGGAATTTATAATTGAATGTATTTCAGGTTGTTAGAGGAGGTAGACGGGTTGAAATTTCAATATATGATATTGTTGTTGGTGATATCATACCCCTCAATATTGGTGATCAGGTATTGGCTTTTATCATGTCTCTTTTACCTTATTATCTTTTTAATGCATTATTTGACTGTTGTTCTAATCTTCTCTTTAGGTCCCTGCTGATGGAATTCTAATCTCTGGTCATTCACTTGCAATAGATGAATCTAGCATGACAGGAGAGAGTGATATAGTAAGCCTTATGACTTGCCGTGCTATTCATTGAAATTCTTGCACTGCGCATTCTTTGAAATTGCTATTTCATCCTGCTTTAGGTTCAGAAGGATGCAAAGCAGCCTTTTTTAATGTCTGGCTGCAAGGTGGCGGATGGAAGTGGCACTATGCTGGTAAACTTTACTCCTTTTGTATCTCGAAACCATTATATTGTGTTTTTTACAGCAAGTGGCCTGTTCCAGTTTTTTAATATTGACTTTAGACACTGGGTCGTAAAGTTATTGAACTTAATACTGTCAATTCTTCTGTTCCTCACAACTAGCTGTATTTATGTATTGGAGTACACGAACTCTCTTCTTAATACCTGGTCTTTTAACATTTTAGTCAGAAACTTTTGGGTTGCAGTTTTGGCTCTCTTCCTTGGGAACAAATGTATATTTCATGCAGATGAAATCACTCTTTTAGTGTCCTATATTTGTCCATTCACATCTTCTTTTTGGTGCATTGTAGACTGAAACCGTGTCTCTCTTTATAGCTCAACTATGATCATCTTTGTTTAAATCTCAGGTAACAGGGGTTGGGATTAATACTGAGTGGGGTTTACTCATGGCTAATCTGTCAGAAGACACCGGTGAAGAAACACCCTTGCAGGTTTCAGTTTCCCCGTGACAGCAATTTATGAAATTTTAGGTTGTACTTGTTATCTTCACCTCAATTAATTGTTTTTAGGTGCGCTTGAATGGGGTTGCGACTTTCATTGGTTTTGTTGGACTCAGTGTAGCTTTTGCTGTTTTGGTCGTCCTTTTAGTTAGGTAAAATTTGGCTTAATGACAATCTCTTCTGCTTCTCCCACTCCCTGTTTTTTAGTCCCATTGCTGTTTGATTTGTTCTTAAAATTTTCCTATTCACTCAGGTACTTCACCGGCCATACTGAAGACTCGAATGGAAGACAACAATTTGTTGCAGGCAAAACTAGTGTGGGAAATGCTATAGATGGAGCCATTAAAATTGTCACTGTTGCAGTATGTGCTCCTTATTTATGATCCTTTGTCCTCATCTTATGTGCACCCTTAAGGGGATATGTGTTTGTGTGTGTATGACATTTTGAACTTTGTAGGTCACAATTGTAGTTGTTGCGGTGCCTGAAGGGCTTCCTTTAGCCGTCACCTTAACGTAAGTTCATTTTATATGTAAAAGTATTTGAAATCCAGAAAATTTATGGATCCTCATTGTTTTTTATTGGATATCTTGATATCGGGTTGCATTTTGTATAGAGGCCATATGTTTTCTCTTGCGAGTTGGTCTGTCTCCTTATGTCTTCCCCTAGTTGTTTTAGTTATGTTAGTTGTGCTAACGCTTCATAGTACTGTTGTTATATAAATTCCAAATATCTCATCTTTTGTTTCGTATGGCTGATGCTGCAGTTTATGAAGTGTAATTGTGCAAATAATAGGAAAAGTTATTTCTTATGTTCATATGTGTAATTTCAATTTATCCATTCCATTATCTTTTTTAATATAATAGTTGTGTGATTATGATGCAGCCTTGCTTACTCGATGAAGAAAATGATGGCTGATAAAGCTCTGGTGCGTATAATGAGTTTTTTTTATGTGTTTTTTTTTGACATTCATGAAAAATTGTTGTGGAATAGCTGTTTTTCATGCTGCTTAATAGGATTTGAACTGCAGGTGCGCAGGCTTTCTGCTTGTGAGACCATGGGTTCTGCGACAACAATTTGCAGTGACAAGACTGGGACCTTGACATTGAATCAGGCAAGTTAGGATGTGTTTTCTTTTGTACATGAGTGATTTTCATGGGTTTTGTTTTTCTTTTTAGTTGAACTTTAAGAATATAACATCATTCCTTTTGAATATTTTTCACTGTTTTCATTGAAGAATTGCTGTTATACATTAATAATTTTTAATAACGTGCATAAATTGACGTCAGCATGTGGGACTCTAAACCTATTTGCTGAAAAAAATAAAGTGCTCTTGGTAAATTTCAAGCATAGAGCTGATACAGTGCGGCATAAAATGTTAAATCAATTGCTATTTGTAAAATTGGTAAAATTAGAACAATAATGAAGGTTATATAATATGAATACTGCATTGATTTATTATGTGTATCTAGAACATCAATTGATAATTGAAAGATATTTTAGATTATTTGGTGAACAAATTGCACTTACTAAGGCATTGGTTTGTCTCGATTCATAAACCTTTCAAAATTATTTATGGTTTGCGATTAATTTACTATTGTAGTTTTTGGTCCTAATTTTAAATTATTGAACAACTGTTTAACTCATGGAAGGACATTAGTTCACAAATTATGACTTTAAAATTAATTCTTGTAACATCAAAAAAATCTTATAATTTGTAGTTTTACGTTTTCAGATCAACCCTTTAAATGCATATCAATTGAACTTTTGACAAAAATATCAATGTATTTATTGAGGCATATTCCCATCCTAGGATAGCACCAAAGTCTCTTCCCTAGCAATATTGATGAAAGAAAAATACCACACTTGATGGGTTTTGCGTTTATATGAAGGGGGATTCAAAATTTTTTACAACTTAAAAATTAATTATAGCTAAATGATTGCTAAACAGACAGGTTCCAGAGGTGGCACTTGGGTGGGATAGATGTTAGGAGAATGGCCGTAATAAAAACTCTCTCTATGCTTTATCCATCTAATTATAAAGTTTATTTCTGCACAGATGACTGTGGTTGAAGCTTATGCTGGTGGAAGAAAAAATGATCCTCCAGAAAGCCGCTCAGAGTTACCTGATACACTAGTCTCATTACTTATTGAGGGCATCGCAGTGAATGCAAATGGCAGTGTCTTCACCCCAGAGGCATGTCTCAGTAGCTCAATTTTTTTTTTTTGAATTATGTTTCTTGAGCTGTCTTTAGTAAATGTCTTCCGTTTTTACTTTCTTTGGTTTCTTTAGGGAGGTGGAGATGTAGAGGTTTCTGGATCACCAACAGAAAAAGCAATTCTTAATTGGGGGATCAAGGTTGCATATCTAACCTCATGATATCTTCTTGTCCTTGTTTGTTTCTAACTTTAATACTAATCTTTAGTCCTTGAATCCTGTAGCTTGGTATGGATTTTGATGCTGTTAGGTCAGGCTCTTCAATTGTTCATGTATTCCCCTTCAACTCAGAGAAAAAACGAGGCGGTGTTGCAATTCGATTGGTAGTGTCACTATACTGTTAACTTTTATGAGCAATTTTATCATCAACGTCTGCATTTTGAATGTTGACTGAAATTTTAACCCTTTTTTGTGATCAAGTTTCAAGCAAGGATAATTAGAATTCTGGTGATATATGACCCTTCTTTTGAATGGGTATTCATTATATGCCTTAAACATCTATGGCTCCCTTCTTTCCTTCTAGTTTTAATCTATGCATGCATATGCAATCAGTTGAAGTTCCATTCAGATTGTTGATGTTGCTTTTCTTTTTTTGGGTGGGGAGGTGAGGGGGTGGGGGGTGTACTTCTGAGGCTTTGTTGTTGTGGTTGCAGTTGAGTTTATGGTCATTATTTGAGAAGTTTCTGGGTAACTGATGACATTTAGGAAGATCCTAACAGTAATATTAATAGTTGAACATGTTGTAATACTAATGATAATGACTGTTATAGGAAGATTAGTGACAACAGCTGCTCAAGCCTCAAATAGTAACCCCATTTTCATCTCGAAGGTTTTCTTTAACCCAAGGCTTCAGATTAAATTAGTTAAGAACAACAATACTGCTGAAGACTTCTTTCTAGATTTTTTCCCCTTGTTGTATATCTATAGATCATATTACTTAGAACAACATCAATCGTATGATAAAAAAATATTATTACAGGCTGCAACTGAATCTAGAAATGTCTTGGGTTGAAAGATGGTGGTGAATACTTTTAGAAATAATTACGTATATTTTTTATATTCATAATATCTTCTTTCTAAGCCAATTAAACAACTTTTCTTCTGATTCTACAATTTTTTATGATATTTTGTCTCCAGCCGGACTCTAAAGTTCATATTCACTGGAAAGGGGCAGCTGAAATAGTTTTAGCTGCATGCACTCGGTACCTTGACACTAATGGTGAAGCTGTAGCAATGGATGAAGAAAAGGTTTGAGAAACTTTGCCTATTAAACATCATTGTTGCCTCCTTTTTTCTTTAGTTGAATCATGGTTACTCTATTTTTGTATTTGATTAAACTTTTTAAAATTTTCAACTATGTAGTTCATAATGCTTGTAATTTGATATCGTTAGGATTGCGGTTGCTAACATTTTGAAGGAAATGTATTTCTTGAAATTATCCTCTTCAGATGGCCTTTTTCGAGAAGGCGATTGAAACTATGGCAGCTGGTAGTTTGCGCTGTGTTGCAATTGCATACAGATCATATGACAGTGAAAAGGTTCCGACTAATGAAGAAGAGCTTGCTAAATGGGCCTTACCTGAGGATGACCTTGTTTTACTGGCTGTTGTTGGCATAAAGGTATCTATCTCTGGGAGTAATTATGTGTTGTTTTTGTGTCATCTTCTTAGTTTATATATTATTATGATTTGCATATGGTGAATGGTCATTATTGTTTGAGATAGTTTATGTTTACTCCTGTGCTCATAAATGGAGGAGGTAAGACAATGTGATAGAAGCACCACCATCGCTTTGTCATTTGCTACTCCTCATTATCTTCTTGAAATGATTGTTCCTTGTCCTCAATGTTATCTGTACTGTTTCTTTGTTGTCTGCAGCTCTTTTTCATTCTTCTTGGTATATGAAATAGCTTTCCTTGTAATAGTATCTCACCCTTCGCCAATTTTGCCTTTGATGGAGAACAAATTTGTTTTTCTAATCGGAGTTCTTATGCTTTCTTTTTCTCTATTTAAAATGAAGTCATTTTTATCCATTTATGGTGAATATTTTCATCCCCAGCCCGTCTTAAACCTTAAATTGTAGATTTATGTCTTGTGGTCAGTGAAGCGTGTTGTCTCCAGTTGTGCTGGATTGCAAAATGTGAGCAGTTAAATAAAAGATTAAAGATAATAATGAGTTTGAATGTTGAGTGGCTACGTATTAACACTCACGAAAAAATGAGCTTGGTAGAGGTTTAGAGGATGTATTTAGAATAAGTGCGCTCGGGAGAAACAGTACGTCAGATCCTCTGCTGTTAATATCAGAAAATAAGTCGGTCTGGACATGAAAAAGGAGACCTCAAAATCTCATCATAAGATTCAGTTAGAAAGATGACACCCCTGTTAACGGAGGGGAAGAGCAAGGAGGATATGATTGGAAACTGTAAAAATGATTTCACCTTGTTCTGAGTTGAGCTTGGTCTAATATGA
The DNA here is from genome assembly GCF_007990345.1 of Gossypium hirsutum. NCBI lineage: Eukaryota > Viridiplantae > Streptophyta > Magnoliopsida > Malvales > Malvaceae > Gossypium > Gossypium hirsutum. The sequence continues at coordinate 2,137,527 of NC_053431.1, read as the reverse complement.
TTTATTTAGCTAACCTTACACACTGAGAAAGACTTGGTCCTTGTGGGCTTATATTTTGAAGTTTACAAAGTTAGATAATCTAAAACCTACATTTCTTGTTTCAACATTCATGTACAGTTATGAATTTAGTTTTTGCTTGATTTGTAATTCGCATTGGGGATTTATGCAGGATCCTTGTCGTCCTAGTGTCAAAAAATCAGTGCAGTTATGCCAAAAGGCTGGTGTAAAGGTATAATTATTTATATGTGGTAATTCTTTTAACCTACAAATGTGGCATTTGATAGCGATTGTAAATTTACAAATTGCTTTCTTTTCATTTTGCTTACATGGTGACCATTGGTCTTCTTCCATCCGTGTGCCATAGGTACGCATGGTCACTGGTGACAATCTTAAAACAGCTAGGGCAATTGCTTTAGAGTGTGGGATATTATCATCAGATGCTCCCGAGTCTAGTCTCATTGAAGGGAAAGTTTTCCGTTCACTATCTGATTCAGAAAGGGAAGAAGTTGCGGAGAAAATATCTGTATGCACTGCTTCTCCATTTTTCTGAATTTGCCTTGAAGCTTAAAAACAAGAACATGGAATTTAAATAAATTATGCTATTTATGGATAGGTGATGGGCCGATCATCACCAAATGATAAACTTCTGCTTGTGCAAGCATTAAGGAGGAAGGGACATGTTGTTGCTGTAACTGGAGATGGCACCAATGATGCTCCTGCCCTGCATGAGGTATGTCATTCTCTTTTCTTTTTACCCGTTGTCAGGATAAAACATGGTTACATTGGATTATTATTAAAATTCTTAATTTCAAGTCTTTGGACTACAGGCTGACATCGGTCTTGCAATGGGTATTCAAGGGACAGAAGTTGCAAAAGAGAGTTCAGATATCATCATTTTGGATGATAATTTTGCTTCAGTTGTGAAGGTACTGTATTTTTTTCTTCCCATTGCTTAACTTTGAGATCTCTTTTCTTAAACAAACCTAATCACGAACATCTTATGAATTTAGGTTGTCCGATGGGGTCGATCTGTATATGCAAATATCCAAAAGTTCATCCAGTTTCAACTTACAGTTAATGTTGCAGCTCTTGTTATAAATGTTGTAGCCGCAGTTTCTTCTGGTGATGTTCCACTGAATGCGGTCCAGGTTTGTTCATCATATGCCTATATGCATTTATGTGTCAACACATATGAATGGAGATGAGTATTGTATTTTTCTTTCACTCTATGCAGCTTCTGTGGGTCAATCTTATTATGGATACTCTTGGAGCATTAGCATTAGCTACTGAGCCTCCAACCGACCACTTGATGCACCGGCCCCCTGTTGGTCGTAGGTATGAGATTTTGATTAAATCTTGTTTCTTAACCTACATTAGCACATGCCGAGGATACGCCTTGACAAATCTTGTGTTGACGGATCGTATGATGCATTTGTCTATATTTTGTTCCTCATCTTTTCTTTTTTTCGTGGTTTGTGTTTCAGGGAACCTCTTATAACTAATATCATGTGGAGGAACTTGCTTATACAGGTAACATTCTTACTTATTTTGGTAAATTTGTAAACTAAAGTTCTTCTCCTGGTTATTGTGGCCTATAGCAAAAGTATGGCGATTTTTCTGAGCTGGCATTGTCTATGGAAATTTCAGGCCATATACCAAGTGACCGTTCTACTCGTCCTCAATTTTGATGGTAAGAAGATATTGCATCTGGAGCATGAAAGCAGGGAGCATGCTAAAAGAGTGAAGAATACGCTGATATTTAATGCATTTGTCCTTTGTCAAGTAAGCCGCTACTACTCGAATAAGAAGTTAACAAAATTTGATGCAGTTGGATTAAATATACTATAACTGGTTCTTACTTCTTTCAAGTCCGGTCCTTCTGTTCTATTTTATTTAAATTCCGGCTCTGGTTGTTTGCATTTGAATGGAGCATAAACTAGTGACCCGAATCAGCTTGAATTTGTACATGCAATAACTTAAGTCAATCGCAGATCTTTAATGAGTTCAATGCTCGGAAGCCGGAAGAAGTGAACATTTTCCGTGGACTTAGCAAAAACTATCTGTTCATCGGAATAGTGGCGATAACCATAATACTTCAGGTGAAATTTATTTGTTAGTAATTGATCTGTTTTGGCATTTACTTTAGATTGTTCTTGATGCTACGTTGTTTTATCTTGTTGTGCAGGCTATTATCGTTGAGTTTCTTGGGAAGTTTGCTAAAACTGAGAAGCTTAGCTGGCAGCTGTGGCTGGTATCGATTGGTATCGGTTTTATCAGGTTGGTGGCTTTTCCAATGGCAGATTCAAAGTTAAAATTATTTTTTGAAAATCATGTTCTTCAAAGTTCATCATCTTACTATTGATTTCATTTTTAAATCAGTTGGCCCCTTGCTATCCTTGGGAAGTTCATACCGGTTCCAGAAACTCCAGTCAGTCGGGTCTTTTCTAGGATGTTCTACCGTCGAAGAAATCAAAGTAAGGATCTCCATTTCTGTATATATTAGACATGTGAATTTTGGCCTGGAACCCAAAAGTAGACCTGATTAACCCGATCCAAACCCGATTTCACCACAGGGCGCCAACAATCCATATAAAAAAATGCCTGAGCCCACCCAAAATTTCCCAAACTTGACCCATTATGACCTGAACAAGTAACTTGAGAAAAATCAACTAGAAAACAATCAAAACTGATCAAAAAATAATAAAAATCTAAAATGATCTGAATCCTGGGTTATTTTGAAAATTTTACCCAACTTCAACCCGAGTCGCACAACCTATTGTGCACGTGTGCAAGTAACTTAAAATGACCCCACCAGAACTGATCCGAGTCCGAAATCCCGAAGTTACACAAACCTAAAATGATCCAATGAAGATTGGATGGATTTAAAAGCAAGTTGACGTAGTTTATTCTTATTTAAGATCATTATGCCTTAATTTATTGATTTGAACTGAGATGTTTCAGGTAGTCAAAAGCATGAGGACTCAAATGCTACATCTATAAGAAATTGAAAAGGGAATGTTTGTCTATAGGTGTGTGTGATACTGATGTATTTTGCCATTTTCCCCCTCCTTTTCGGATGACAACAAATGTTAACACAAAAAAACTGAACATACATACGGAGAATTTCAAGACTGCCGGCTTCACATGTTTCGGATTCTTTTTTTCCTTTTAACAGAAGTCTTGAATTGGAGTTGTTTTTCTATTACATGATGATATTTTAGTTAGAGCTGGTAAATACCAAAGCATCATACCCCTGTTTCTAAATCCTTTCCTATTGCGTTTTCCCTATATTTGATTTATTCGTTTGTTTTTTTATTTTTAAAAAAAGGGTGCTATTTATAGATAAAAATAAAGAACTGCAGATGTCTTCTTGATTTCATTAATTAAAAATGTTCCCAGTTTCGTTTTTTTTGATCTGTCTTTTGTCTCTTCGATATGTTGTTCGGGATTTGCGCACTTTTTAAAATTTTAGAACTACTTCCATTTAATTTGAAAAAATAATTTGCCAGTGCACACAAGTTATCGCGCATATATTTAGGGATAACGGCAGCTTTTACCCCTATACTGTACCAAATCTTTCAATGTGGTACTGGTATTTTCAATATTTTCAAAATTGTTCGTGTCTCTGCTACCTTAACGGCGTTAATTGGTCCAATTATTGGTTGGCACTTGGAGGGGAAAAATTAAACAGTCAAAGTCCAAGGACTTTAAAATAATTATACCAGGTTTTATTTTTATACTTTTTTCCCTCTGGTATGTTTTTCATGTCTTCTTCCTCAGCCCAAGTTGCTGCCGGCGGTTGTTCTCTTTTCTTGTGAAAAGTGGCACCGGAGTGTAGCTCTACGTCACACTTTCAATAGCTCAACATTAGACTAAGGGTGAGCAAAACTCGATTCGACTCGAAAAAATTTAAAAAAATTCGAATTTCGAGTTAAACGAATCGAGTTATTCGAGTCAACTTGAATTTTTTTTTTGAATTTCAAGTTCGAATCGAGTTGAGTTTTCGAATTCGAATAACTCGAATAATTCGAATAATTCGAATATTAAACTATAGTATTTTACATTTTTACCCCAAACTCTTAAATCTTTTTACTTTTCCCTCGAAATTTTTACTCCTTCCTACTTTCCCCCAAAACTTTTACTCCCCTTCTATCCCAAACCCCCAATCTACCCAAAATCTATTTCCCACCAAAATTTTACGCTCCCATTTACTTTTTCTCAAAATTTTTTATTTTCCCCCATAATTTTTACTCCCTCCCACTTTCCCCCTAAAACTTTTACTTCCTTCCAATCCCACCTCCCATCTTCCCCAAATCCATCCCCCCCAATTTTTTTTTTAATATTTTCCCTCTAAAATTTTACTCCCTCTATTTACTTTCCCTCAAAATTTTATCTCCCAAAACTTTTTATTTTCCCCTTAAATTTTTACTTCTCACCTTTTACTCTCAAATAAAAAATCAAAATTATCCAAAAAAAACCACTAAACATAAATAGTAATAATTTTATTTATATCTACTATTTATATTATTAAATTAAATTTCACATTTTGTATTATTTATATTATTAAATTGTTTAGTCATATTGAACATTTATATTAAAATTAAATTATTAATTATGACATTAAATATTCATGTTAAAATTTTATATTGATATTCACATTTTATCTTTAAAATAACTTTTATTAAAAAATCATATTTTTACATTTAATATATTTTTTAATTCCAAAATACATAGTGACAATAATCTAGAGATAATTGAAAAAACTAAGCAAGCAAATAAGCTAACCCGTATATAAAAGATTAATAAATAAATTGTGAGGTGATGAAAGTTAATAAAAATTTTGATTAAGGTAGATAAATTTTATTATGATGGGTGACAGTGATTACAAGGACCCAAAATTATTTTTTAAAATTTAACTCGAACAAATAAATTAGATTCGAATTTCATCTCACTCGACTCGATTCGAGAAAATTTCAAATCAAATTAGGATGATAAAATATGATTCGTCAACTCGATTAACTCGAAATATTTTCATTCGATTCAATTCGATTCGATCGAACGCTCACCCTTACATTAGACATCTCGAAAAACCTTTTAATAGTCATGAAAATTTTCCAAAATTTTGAACTTCTCTAGCTGACCGTTCAATTGTTGTGTAACTTAGACAATAACTTTTTCTTATATGAATTAATTGGAGAATATCGATTAAATTTATGATTTTCTGATTTTGATAATTTTTTTTTAATTTAGAACTTGATTTTTCAATTTAGTTTTTAAATTTAAGTTCTATTAAGATGTGACAATTTGATATTTTGAGAGATCAAGGTACTGTAGAAATTTTTGTACTAAGAGTTAGATAATCCTATCTATTATTCAAATGGACAAATTAGTTATTATATATTAAATCAAAGAACAAATTAATTTTTTTATCTAAAATTTTATCCATTTTCACTATTAAAAATTAGTTGTTGTATGTCAGAATAAAGTACATGAATAAAGTACATGGGGCATGTCATATGTAAATATTCGGTAATTTTTTTTTCATATTAGTTTTTAATAGTAGAAATAAATGTAATTTTAATAGATAGAATCGGTTTAGTTTTTAATCTAATATATAATGATTAATTTATCAAATTTTTTAATAAAATAAATAAAATGTAATTTGAATATAGTACAAAAGTCTCTATGATACTTTTATAAATTCTAAAAATACCATGTCATTAAAAATTATATAAAACTTAAAAATAGAAGAAAGTGACTAGAAAATTGGAAATAGTTAATTACGAAATAATGTATTGTTTACGGTATTTATGGGTACTGCTTAACACATTGGTCAATAAGAAAAAAATAATTTAAAAAGTGAAAAATTTAGCTAGTGTCACCATTATGTCAGGTAGTATTCCTTTGATTAAATAAAAAAATAATTTTCTTTAATTTTCTTTTTCTCTCGCTTGATTTGACAAATGGAAATGCAGGGAAAAGACGTTAAAAGTGTACAAATAAGGCATTGGCAACTGAAAAAGTGAGGTATTAATTGTTTGGTATTGGAAACGTAACTTTTAAATTTCCTTTTTCATCCTCATATATTTTTTTTACCAAAGAAAAGATATTAAAAGCATTGAAATGAGTCATTTATTGTCTTGGAACCATAACTTTCAATAATTTATTTTATTTTATTATATATCTTTTCAATTTATAAATACCACCAATATTTTAAACAGCACTAATTTTTTTTCTTTACTTTTTTATCTTTTCTTTTTCTTGTCGAACATATCTTTTATTTTTTTTTAAAAAGTTCATTGGTGTCCTGGAACCTAAAATGATTATAGTAAATATTTTATTTTTGTAATTAATCGGTTCACACTCCAATTTTTGTATTTAATTAATTTTTTAAATATTAATTTTATAAAAAAATCAAATTATAAACTAAATGTTATTTACTTATTTGATTTCTATAAATATTCATTTAAAAAAAAAAACCACAAGGGATCCCATTTAGAATTCAAATTTGAATATAGCGGCAAGAGATAACTAACTCCGATCGTCAAAAATCTAACGTTGAATGAAAGATCTTATCAAATAAGAAACTGATCGATCGTGTTTTGCATTTCATTGTTGATCGTGACGGTGGATAAATTTTGAGATTTTTATTTTTATTTTTATTTTGAAGAAAGCAATATTTTAATTGTGGGAACATGTTCGAGATTCTTTTTGAAGAACCAGTTCCGCTTCCAGTTATGGCGGCATTGGCCGCCATCTTTGCCATTCTACACTTCTCTACCCCGCGCTGCGCTTGCGCCGTCGTGAACTCAACCGCTGTTTTTGAGGTTGGAACCGCCAAAATAATACCTCAACTGGGAGCGCGATGGGCTCTCCTTCTGGTTTCTTTGCTTTTAGTGATCGTCGTGCGTCTCCTTTCCTTGTCGCCGTCTTACGGCGGCACAGCCATGGAGAAAGGTCTGTTTTTCAATTTCCCTTGGGTTTTGCTTTCTGTTTTTAACGTCTTTGTGCTTTACATGGCGGTTAAACAGCATACGTTCAGGAAATCCTTGTTCCTTTACTATTTCATTGAATGTTAGATAACAGATATTAGGTTTTCTTCTTCTTTTTTAATCAAATTTTATAGGTTTTCGTCATAAAAAATCAGAAAACAAAATATAAAATCTGATCTTTTTTTTTTGATAAATTTTACTTGTCTCTGATTCAATAAATTTTAGTACAGAGAAAACCCTAATAAGATTAGGATTTATATTTTAGTCCTTAGGCTCGCTTTGCATGCATTAGAAATTTTTTTCAATCGGAAAGCAAGCCGATCTGGAAGAGTTTGGATATAATACTATTTTAATTAAGATTTAATATAATATAATTTTAATAATATTATTATTTAACATAAATATATTTGAAATATTTTTATACATTTAATTTTAACTTTAATTTAAATATATTTTGAATCACAATTTAACTTAAATGAATATATATGTTTTATTATTGAGTAAACTATTAAAATAGTCACTTTTGTTTCACTCAGGTTATATTTTAGTCATTTATGTTTGAAATATTACGTTTTAGTCACTTAAGTTAATGTGTTGTAATATTTTAGTTACTGAACCATTAATTGCCGTTAACAGTAAGCTGACGTGGCACGTTCAATCATCATTTCAAATAAAAAATTTAGGTTAAATTATACAATTGGTCCCCATATCTTTTTTCATTTTGAGCAATTTATTTTTTTCTTTCATGTTCTTTTAACATTTTTTTTCTTTATTTTCCATTCTCTTCTTCTTCTACCTCTATTTTCCTCTCTCCTTCATCTCTTTTAATATAAATGAAAAAAAATTAAATTGCTCAAAATGAAAAAAGATATAGGGACCAATTGTATAATTTAACTTAAAATTTTCGTTTGAAATGATGATTTAACGTGCCATGTCAGCTTACCATTACACCGTTAACAACAATTAAACTCAATGACTAAAATATTACAACACGATAACATAAATAACTAAATCATAATATTTCAAACATGAGTAACTAAAATGTAACTTAAAGGAAACAATAGTGACTATTTTGGTAGTTTATCCTCTATTATTTAATCTAAATATATTGTTTAGTAATTTGTTATGCATACATATATTTCAATTTAACGTCTTTTAATGATCATTTTCGCTTTTGATCTCATGATTATTGCTGCATTTAAAATCAAACAAACGTCTTATTGCTAGATTTAATCTTACACATACAATAATTAATTTCACCGTTACTGTTATTTTTTATCTCATCGAAATTCTCACCTCTCATCCAAAGAAAATCTTAGTCCCTTTATCTGTAAAAGTTTAATTCTACATTTTATGGCTGCTCAAACGTATACTTATTTACATTTTGATTGTACTAGTTCAATTGACATTAATGAGTGCGATCAGGGATTGGTAATAAGGGTCTAAGAAGCCTTTCCCCTCCAAATTAAAAAAAAAAATCTTATTAAACCCTTCAAGTTTTTAAAAGTTTTAATTAGATCACTCTATTTTTTTTAAAATTCTCATTAATCTTTTAAATAGGTTGAAAATTTTAAATAGGTTGTCATTAAAATTTTTAATTAAAAAAATTTATTTAGACCTTAAATCTTAATATAAAGTACCGTCACTAATTCTTCTCGTATATCAAATTCGAGTGTAAATTAAATCGTGAAAAATAAAATTTTCCTTATTCAAGTTCAATTAATTTAATATATATTAAATTTTTTAGGGTAAACGACAATTAAAAAAAAATATCTTATTTTAATCATTTTTTAAATTTAATTACTTAAAATCAAATAATTGTACAAATTAGGGATTGTGTAAAAAAATTTCGTTGACTATCACCATTGACTAAATAAAGAAGAGAAGAAAAAATTATTACACTATCTACCATCTTCTTCCTCATATCATTGCCGCCACTACTTTTCTTGCGGACCTTCTCATGCCATCAAAACTACCGTCGGGAAATTGATCAACGATCTCGATTACCTGCCAATGAACGGCTCCGTTTTCAATCGGCCTTATATCTAAACGATACCTAAATATATTGAATAAATCAAATTATTCATTAGACACAAACTTCAAATATATATATTTATTAATAGCTTGAACGATATACCCATAATTTATTATACCCTTTATATGCGTTTAATTGCTACTTTTTTTTCTCTATTTTTGAAAATGGGCAATCTTTGATTTCCTTTGCATAAGCAGATTTTACAGAAATGCTATTATTCAGTAATCCATCAGTGAAAATATTGGTTCTTGGTGTATTATTATAAGGTTTGACTCTAAACGTCAAAGCTTGGTTTTGAAATATTGGAAAACCAAGCAAGCCCATTTTAGCAAACAATATTAAAAGCAGAGGGAAGGCTTTTTTCAAAAAGTGACCTAATAATATGGATTAATTATAATTCAGGCGAAAAACTTTGTATGAAAATGATCTGTTTTTTATAGTGGATGTTGGTGCCACCAACTTGACCGATCACCCTATAAAAGATTTTTTTTTTGTGTGTGTCTTCGTTGTATTTGGCGACACTAATATGTATTTTTTTTATGTTGCCAGGTTGTGTGACTACATTTGTGTAAATATTAGTATCAATGCTAGGAATGGAGTATTGATACTTTTGATACATTTTTATCAAAGGTATAGATATATTTGATGCATATTTGAGCTTCCATCATGGTGGTGGCGTTTCTTCTTCTTTCTTCTTATGCTTCTTCACTCGACAATGCTTTCTCATCTTCCCTCTCGTTTGATTTCCATGATTATCTTCCTCGATGCTTACTCATCTGCGTCATTTTTTAGTTTTATTATGGGATTTCAGAAATGGTGATGGCGTTTCTTCATTTTCTCCTCATGTTTTTTTCACTCGATGATGCTTCCTCATCTTTCCCTTTGATTTTCATGGTCATCTTCCCCGATGCTTCCTCATCCGCATCAACTTCGTTGACGCACCGGATCGATGTCTCCATTGTAGAGAATGAACAACAAATTTCAGTGTCGATACTAGACAAAAGGTATCAAAACCATGATCTAAGCATCGATACCTTTTTCCTGGTATCAATACCACGACCTAAATATATCAATACCTTCTGCCTAGTGTCTTTGAGCTTACACTCGTACGACCAAGCTGTGTGACAATACCAAAAAAAATACTAATGCTGCCAGACATAGTGGCGGCACCCAAAAAATTATTTAAAAAAAAGTTAGGGGTGCCACCAGTTAGGTTGATAGCACTAACAAACACCGTAGAAAACAGATCATTTTTGTATAATATTTTGTACTTGGATCATTTTCATAATTAATCAATTTTTTGGGTCACTTATGAAAGAAGCCAATAAGGAACTTAGGTTTAGTCTCCCAAATCAAATTGTAAAGAAATTAAGCGGCAAATCATTAGAAGCAAGCTAATAATTGAATACCCAAGCAATGGCAACGATGAACTGGTGGAACCTAGAGGCAATACGTAACTTGTTTCTTAAGCCTAAGAGCCATCGGTGGGTAATCAGGATCGTTGATCAAATTTTCAACAACGATTTTGATGGCATAAGAAGATCAACAAGAGAAACTATGGCGGCAATGATAAGAGGAAGAAGATATATGGTAGAGAGTGACCTAAACATGGATCAGTCAACCTGCCTTGACCTAAAGGCCTGTCTAAAAAGGGTTTGGGTAAAAACATAGACCTGAAAACTGAGCTTGGACAAAATAATAAGACCCGTATTTTAAATGGGTTGAGCCTCAGGTAATTTTTTGACTTGGGTTTGACCCTATCTGAATTTGTATAAAATTTTTCATTAATTGTTATTTTGATTTTTTTTATGTTGTTTCTTTGACATTTTATTATTATATTGCTATTATTTTGTTTTTATTGTTTATATATTATATAACTCTTATTTTAATATTAAATTTGCTACTATTTAGAGGCATTTGCTTAATAAGTTATAACTATATTAGTGTTATTTAAGTATAAATATTTTTTTAATGTATTTTTAATTTGTTGGGAAACATTTCTTTCATTGTTTTTTTGTGTATTTGATGTATTATAGTTTTTAATTTGTTTTTATATAAAAAATAATATAAAAGTTTAATATGGGCAAGTCAGGCTCAGGTTTAACATTTTTTATTTGGATCAATTTTGGGCAAACTTTTAGACCTATTTTTCGGGTCAGACTCGATCCTAAAAATGAACATAAAATTTTACATTGATCCGACTCGACTTAACCCATGATCAAATTTAATAAAGAGTATAATATATTTTCTTTTATTTTACACAATGGTGATAGTCAACGGAAGAGAGAGAAAAGAAATATTACTAAAAATATTAGATAAATTATTTGTACAATCTATCAGATGATAATCGGAATTTCAATAAAAGTAATTAATTCGCATAATTATTAAATAAAAATTTAAAGTAATGAAAATAAAATAAATCTTATTTTGAAGTCATCATTTATTCATTAAAATTTTTACTAAACTAAATTTAAAATAAAATGAATACAATAAAAGATTAAAAGAATAGTTGAACCTAAATGAGAAAATTAATTATTAGTTGCAAGTGATGAGACATCATCATCGATCCCATGAGCTTTTTTACCCTTCATTAATCCATCAATTCTCTCAACAACATCTTTTAAGTCTAATCTCTTCTCTAAATCCGATTCACAACAGTTCAACCCAATCTTCAACAATTCAACCATCATCTCTTTATCACCATTATTCACTGCCCCCATATCTTTATCCAAAACCTCTTCAATCTTCAACATAATTTCTGGGTTATTATTTTCGTAATCACCCACAATCGATGTTACCCACACAGCCAAATCTTGTTCTTCGGTTCCTTTTCCTTCTTGTAAGAAATTTGCAGGGAATTTGCCGGTCAAGATCTCTAAAATCAATACACCAAGGCACCATACATCAGTTTTCTTCGTGATCCTTCCATGTTTGATGTATTCAGGTGATTTATAAGCTACGATGAGTTCTTGGGCGCTTTCTGGGTTGATTAATGGGATTAGACTGTAATCTGTGAGTAAAGGTTGAAGGGATTCGTTGAGAAGGACGTTTGAAGATTTGAGATGACCGTGAGGTGAGATTAAAGCTGGGAGTTCGTTGTAGAGGTATTCGAGACCTTTGGTTACTCCTTTTACTATGTTTAATCGTGTTGGCCAATCTAGTGGGGTTTTCTCAGTGTCTGGTAACCTGAAAAGATTTAAAAGAAATGTTATCTAACAGTAATAAAAAAAGAAGAAGAAATATATACGAAATTATTGAGTTAAAGAGCAATTTAGGGTTCTAAATATTTAAAGGAGTTTTCAGGATTCCCTTCAAAAATGGTAGATTTACCATCTGTTCTTAAACTAATTTCCTGACTTCATCTTTAGGTGTAATATGGCATGTTTTTATGTTAGGGTTTATAGTTTTAGGCTTAAAAAATTAGGTAAGACGTGAGGTATATTTACGGATTTAGATATGTCAAAAGATTTTTCGATTTCTTCAAGAAAAATCTATTAAAGTCTAATATTGTCTTCATTGGAAGTTGTCTCAAATGTCACAACTCTATAGATTGAAAGCTCGAATGTCTAAAGAAGTGGTCTAAAGACAAGATGGGTGTGCCTAATCGGGTGATTAGAAGGCAAATCATATGGAACGTACATTGTTATACTTGAATCTATGGTATAGTTAAACCTTCTCAGGAATCGGATTAAGCAATCATTTAGATCATCAGATCTCAAATTAATTGATTTGACCAGTTTAAACGTAAATATTTTATCTTATTTTTTTTATTTTTTTAATCAATTTTTGGTGTTAAGCTTCTTGTTAAGAAATGGCTTAAAATTGGTAGTGGATTGTTGTTGTTGGTAGTGGGTTGTTGGTGGTAGTGGATTAGTGGATGGTTGTTGGTGTCCATTTTCAACCACAAATCTTTGCCAAAGTTTTGGACAATTATGTCCTTGAACTCTCTTATAAATAGAGAGGTTCATTAGCCATATTAATCATCCCAAACCAAGAGAGAGCAAAGCTTGTTCTTTGAAAGCTAGGATTTTAGCTTTCGGGTTTTCTATAGGGGTTGAGAGTTGTGAGGTTCTCGGGTTGTGTCTTGAGTGTAAAACACTTGTAATCTTCATCTTGTTATAGTGAAATTTCTTTTCGCCTCTGCCCGTGGACGTAGGCATTAAAGCCGAACCACGTAAATCCTTGTGTTCACTTTATTTTTCGTTCCGGTCAATTTACTTGTAGTCATATCGGAGTTCTCGAAACGATCCTTTCCGCAACAAATTGGTATCAGAGCTTAGTTGAAGGAGTGATAATATTTTCTGAATTGCCCTGTGACTGCAGCTTTGTCTGATCTTTCACATCAGGAAGAAAATATTATCATTCATTCAAAGGTTCCAAATTATGGCTACAAGTGTTTCATCGACTAAGTATGATGTCGAGAAATTTACCGGGAAAAATAGTTTCAGTTTATGGCGCATCAAGATGCGGGCAGTGCTGGTTCAACAAGGATTGCTAAAAGCATTGTCTGGTAAAGATAAATTACCAAGCACGCTTTCGGAAGAGCAAAAGGATGACATGCTAGAAAGAGCACATAGTGCTATTCTGCTATGTCTAGGAGATGAAGTGCTACGAGAAGTAGCGGATGAGAAAACCGCGTCCGGTTTGTGGCTCCGGTTAGAGAGCAAGTACATGACGAAGTCATTGACGAACCGGCTCTACCTCAAGCAAAGACTCTATGCCCTGAAGATGGAGGAAGGTACACCTGTTTCCCAGCACCTGGATAAATTCAATTCCATTATCATGGATTTGAATAATATCGATAACAAAATCGATGATGAGGACCAAGCAATAATTGTTTTGTGTTCTTTGCCTCCCTCGTATGAGAATTTTGTTGATACAATGATGTACGGTCGTGATGACCTGACTCTAGAGGAGGTGAAAAATGCCTTAAGTTCCAGTGAGTTGAGGAAGAAAATCACTGGTAAGGTGGTCGAAAACAATGAAGGCGAAGGCTTGGTTGCTCGAGGAAGATCCAAGGCAAAGGGTGGAAGTTCAAGTAAAAGCCATCCTAGATCGCAGTCCAAGAAGAGAATACAGTGCTACTACTGTAAGAAGTACGGGCACATGAAGGTAGATTGTCCGAAAAGGAAGGAGAAATCAGAATCACAGGAGCAACAAAATGATCGTGCGAATGTAGCTGATGCAGATTCTTCAAGTGATGCCGAGATCGTTCTTGCAGTATCCGACTCTTACGCTGGTGGGAGATGGATTCTTGATACGGGAGCTACATTTCATATAAGTACTTCGAAAGATGCATTCTCAACATACGAGAAGCATTCTGGTTCAGTACTAATGGGAAATGACCACGCATGTCAAGTCATGGGGATTGGCACAGTTCGTATAAAGATGTTTGACGGTATTGTTAGAACTCTAACTGATGTTCGGCACATTCCAGAAATGAAGAAAAATTTGATCTCTTTGAGTACGTTGGACAAGAAAGGCTTTCGGTACTCTGCTGAAGGTGGAGTTCTCAAGGTATTCTCGGGTGCTTTGACTGTGATACGTGGTAATTTGGAGCGGGGCCTTTACTTCCTCGATGGTTCCTCGGTTACAGGTGTTGCGGGAGTGTCATCATCAGATGATCTAGATTCTGACACCACGAAGTTATGGCATATGCGGCTCGGGCATATGAGCGAGAGAGGCTTATCGGTGCTAAGCAAACGAGGATTATTGTCTGGGCAGTGTACAGGAAAGTTGAATTTCTGTGAGCACTGCGTCTTCGGTAAGCAGACTCGGGTAAAGTTCAGCACTGGGATTCACAAGACAAAAGGCACAGTGGATTACTTCCATTCTGACCTTTGGGGGCCTTCTCCGACAATTTCTAAAGGTGGTTACAGATATCTGCTTACCTTTATCGATGATTACTCGAGAAAGGTTTGGGTGTATTTTCTGAAGAGCAAGTATGAGGTTCTCATCAACTTCAAGCAATTTAAAGCTTTGATCGAAAATCAAACAGGAAAGAAGATCAAGCGATTCCGGACGGATAATGGCTTGGAGTTTTGCTCAGGTGAATTCAATGAGTTCTGCAAAAATGAAGGAATAGTGAGACACCGCACTGTTCGTCGAACACCACAACAAAATGGAGTTGCAGAACGCATGAATAGAACTCTCTTGGAGCGAGCTCGTTGCATGCGATCAAATGCTGGGCTCGGTGAAGAATTTTGGGCTGAAGCTGTTAATACTGCTTGTTATTTGGTTAACAGATCTCCGTCAACAGCTATTGAGCTGAAGACTCCTGAGGAAGTATGGTCTGGTTCTCCTGCTGATTACTCTGGTTTAAGAGTGTTTGGCTGCCCTGCGTATGCTCATGTAAATGAGGGAAAACTCAAACCGAGGGCGAAGAAATGCATATTTCTTGGATACGGCCAAGGGGTGAAAGGATACAGGTTGTGGTGTCCTGATCCGGTTTCGTCCAAGTTCATCATCAGCAGAGATGTGACTTTTGATGAGTCATCCATGCTTCGATCCACCACAAATTCCCGGGAAAAGGAGGAGTCAGATAGAATGGGAGATCACGGTGTTGAGAAGCAGGTGGAGTGTCAGGTGGACGCTCCAATTCCTACGGAAGGTACTTCAGTCCAGGATGATCAAGTTGAGGTGCAAGATTCCGATGAAGATGAGTCACCTCAAGAAAAACCATATAGCATTGCCACTGGAAGAACGAAGAGACAAATCAAACCAAATCCGCGTTACGCTAATCTGGTGTCTTTCGCGCTCAGTGTGGCGGAGTCCATTGGTATAGAACCTTCCAGTTATAATGAGGCTGTCACGTGTGATGAGTCGGCACAGTGGGCAATTGCTATGAGTGAGGAGATAGAATCTCTTCACAAGAACCATACTTGGGAGTTGGTTAAGCCGCCAAGTAACCAGAAGATAGTTGGTTGCAAATGGGTCTTCAAGAAAAAGGAAGGCATCCTAGGGGTTGAAGCAACTAGATTCAAGGCACGATTGGTTGCTAAAGGCTTCACTCAGAAAGAGGGGATTGACTACAATGAAGTTTTCTCCCCAGTCGTAAAGCATTCTTCCATTCGTGTATTACTTGCCATGGTGGCCAAGTCTGATCTAGAACTTGAGCAGCTTGACGTAAAAACGGCGTTCTTGCATGGTGAGCTCGAGGAAACAATCTACATGCGTCAACCAGAGGGTTTTACAGTTCCTGGTAAAGAAGACCATGTCTGTCTATTAAAGAAGTCTTTATATGGATTGAAACAATCCCCAAGGCAGTGGTACAAGCGGTTTGATAGCTTCATGATTCAGCATGGTTACACAAGATGTGACTATGATGCTTGTGTCTATCATCGGAAGCTCTCAGATGGTTCGCACATTTATTTGTTGCTGTATGTTGATGACATGTTAATTGCTTCCAAAAACATGTCGGAAATCAACAAGTTAAAGTCGCAGTTGAGTGGTGAGTTCGAGATGAAGGATCTGGGTGCTGCCAAGAAAATTTTGGGCATGGATATTCACAGAGATCGCAAGGCGGGCAAGCTTCGTGTGTCGCAGAAGAACTACATTGAAAAGGTTCTTCAACGCTTCGGCATGGATAAAGCGAAAACTGTGAGTACTCCGTTGGCACCACATTTCAAACTCTCTGCAGAGT
Source organism: Gossypium hirsutum (assembly GCF_007990345.1). Taxonomy (NCBI): domain Eukaryota; kingdom Viridiplantae; phylum Streptophyta; class Magnoliopsida; order Malvales; family Malvaceae; genus Gossypium; species Gossypium hirsutum. The sequence goes on along the minus strand of NC_053431.1, from coordinate 2,120,858 downwards.
TGTCACCACAATCTGATGAAGAAAAGCAGCAAATGTCTCACATTCCATACTCGAGTGCAGTTGGAAGCGTGATGTATGCAATGGTTTGCACTCGTCCAGACATTTCACATGCAGTTAGTGTGGTCAGCAGATACATGAGTTGTCCTGGCAAGGAACACTGGCAGGCCGTGAAATGGATTCTCAGGTACTTGAGAGGTTCTGCAGATTTATGCTTGGTATATGATCAGAGTGACTGCACTAGCAGTGTCACGGGCTATGTGGACTCTGATTATGCTGGAGATCTGGACAAAAGAAGATCTCTGACGGGTTATGTTTTCACTTATTCTGGAGGAGCCATTAGTTGGAAAGCTGTGTTACAGTCTACCGTAGCCTTATCTACGACTGAGGCGGAATATATGGCGTTAGCAGAAGAAGTGAAAGAAGCATTGTGGATGAAAGGTCTAGTAAGCAGTTTGGGTTTACAACAGGATTTCACTGTTGTATTTTGCGATAGCCAGAGTGCCATACATCTGACTAAAAATCAGATGTTTCATGAACGGACCAAACACATTGATGTCAGATATCATTTTGTTCGGGAACATGTTACGCAAGGTGACATTGTTATCAGCAAGGTTGCTACCGAGAAGAATCCTGCAGATATGTTAACTAAGGTGATCCCTGCATATAAGTTCAAGCATTGCTTGGACTTGATAGGTATTCGGGATTGATTAGCGCCAGAGAGGCGTTTGGAAGAGGTGATCCAGTTCGAGGAATTCACTATGATGTTCAGCTTGGTAAATTTCAAGCCAAGGTGGAGATTTGTTAAGAAATGGCTTAAAATTGGTAGTGGATTGTTGTTGTTGGTAGTGGGTTGTTGGTGGTAGTGGATTAGTGGATGGTTGTTGGTGTCCATTTTCAACCACAAATCTTTGCCAAAGTTTTGGACAATTATGTCCTTGAACTCTCTTATAAATAGAGAGGTTCATTAGCCATATTAATCATCCCAAACCAAGAGAGAGCAAAGCTTGTTCTTTGAAAGCTAGGATTTTAGCTTTCGGGTTTTCTATAGGGGTTGAGAGTTGTGAGGTTCTCGGGTTGTGTCTTGAGTGTAAAACACTTGTAATCTTCATCTTGTTATAGTGAAATTTCTTTTCGCCTCTGCCCGTGGACGTAGGCATTAAAGCCGAACCACGTAAATCCTTGTGTTCACTTTATTTTTCGTTCCGGTCAATTTACTTGTAGTCATATCGGAGTTCTCGAAACGATCCTTTCCGCAACACTTCTTAGAAGCTGAAATTTGTGAATTTAAGTAATGAGAGTACTAACCGTGAAGATGAACAGCCAAGCTTCCATTTTCCACAAAATCATAAACTAGCAACTTTTCTTCCCTCCTATAACAATAAGCAACGAGAGGAAGCACATTCTCATGTCTCAACCACCCTAAGTTTTCCATATGCTTTATAAACTCTTCTTTCCCAACGTTATTCATCTTTTTATGTCTCTTCACCACCATTGACGACCCTACCGATAGAGCCGCCTTATGCGATGACCCAAAGCTCCCACTCCCCAACACATCCGCCGTTGATTTCAACAGCTCCGCCAGATCAAACCTCTCTCTATCATCCCTCAAGAAAGAGAGCTCTACGTCGTTTTTCTGCGAAGCACCCGACGTCGGTGGTGGTGCCTCGATGGAATGAGGCGGTTGCACTCTGCTGCGACAACAGATTAAGAGGAGGGTGAGAGTGGCGAAAATGATTGATGTGACGACTAAAAAAACGATGGTGGGAAGCCAAATGGCGGGTGTTTTGGGAGGGGCAGGGGAAGGAGCGGGGGAAGGGGTTGTGGGGAGGGCGGGTGAAGGGGCGGAGGATTGGATTGTGGGAGGGGAAGTTGGAGAGTCACAAGTCTTCAATGGTGCTCCACATAGACCTTTGTTGCCTGCAGGTGTAAACCAAGAAAATTATAGGCCTTTTAAACTATACATTAATCAAACATTCAATCATTAAAATACATAGGTTTAGTTTGGATGTACGGTGCGTTTACATGTAATTAATGTAAAAATATTAATTAATAACAGTAAAATTAGATACTGTAACGATATTGTAGTATGAGAAAAAAAATAAACTAAACGCATCACATGTAACCTATCTAAATCCCATCTAAGTGACATAATTGTTACTGTATTAGAATTTAAATTATTTTTTATTTCTATTATTCAAATAATAGTAAATTAGACTTTATAAATTAGTTTAAATAACATATTGTGTCATTAATTGAAGTGTCATATTGCATACAGAGATCATTTAATTAATAATAGAAATGAATGAAATTTTCAATAGAAGAAATTCAATATATAAAAATTAATTTATATATTTTTTGAGTAACAAGACAAAATACAATTTAATTTTTAATATAGGGACCTTTATAATATTTTTACCATAATTTAAATTTACAGAAATTGGAAAGTTAATTACAAATTTTAATTTATAAAATTTTCGAAAATTAAGAAACTAATCCAAATGAATAACATTATTAAACTTTAATCTTAAATAGTAAAAATTAGTAATTAGTAGGTCAAATTTTTTTATGCAATAAATAACAAAAAAAAACCAGTAATTCAAGTTTTCTTTACTATTGGACTAAATTCTTTGTTTTCATACAACATAATTAGTCAAAAAAATATAAAAATTTGATTTAATCCTTTTAAAATTATGAAGATATAAACTATTAAAATGAGGATATTGTATTTTTATTATGGTAAAAATATACAATTTAATTCCGACTCAAAATTTTTCTTCTAACTTCACCCTTGAATGAACATGATATGATTGGAAATAATAGGGTTTGAAAGTACGTAAATATGACTGACAAGTCACAGGGAACAAAAGTGGCGAAGCCAGAGGGTTAGCAGACCTCGATCCCTTAAAATGAAAATTTTTTTATTTAGTTATTTTATATTTAATAAAATTTTAAATTAATAATAATAAAATTATACTTTTGACCCAAAAAATAAAAATTTAATTTAATATTTAAAAGTTATAAATATATAATTTATTAAAATAGTGAAATTACATTTTTATTATCATAAAAATATAAAATTTAATTCTGGACTCAAAAAAATTTTCTAACTCCACCACCACTAAGAAACAAACACTGTCCTTAAACAGAAAAATAATTTAACTGGTTTAAAATTCTTTTAAAATTATAAAATTATAAATTAATATACGATAAAATGGTTTTAACCTTCTTAAATATTTATAATTTACTAAAATTTCTGTCCACCCCTTCAACATAAAAAAAAAAAAAACAGTAGAGTTCTAGACTATATATTATGATTGTATGATCGAAGTTTGCAATGAAATCATGACAAAGAAATTGTTAAAATGATTATATTAGCATTTTGCAATCACGATAAACACGAAAAACTCACCGGAAAATATGGTGGGATCCATCTTACTAAGGCTTGCAGGTATAGAACCCTCCAATGCATTATTTGAAAGATTCAGTGTGAAGTTGTGTTGTTTAAAATCCGGTATCTTACCGGAAAACTTATTCCCGTCGAACTTAATCTCTATAACCTTACGAAGGTTAGCTATCGACGACGGAATCTCACCCGTAAACTTATTTTTCGAAAGATACAATTTCTTCAATCTAGCCAGACTTTCAAATGCATTTTTCGGTAAATCTCCAGAAAATTGATTGTTCGACAAATAAAGCGATCTCAAGCCACTGAGTTTATTAAAATCCGGTAAGGAGCCGTTGAAATTATTGTTCATAAAACTTAGGGTTCTTAATTTGGAAAACCCGGATAAGGAATCCACATCGATGGTTCCCGATAATCCCATTTTCTCAAGTTTTAGACCCAAAACGGTATCCTTTTTGCAAAGGACACCGACCCAATTCGCACGGTTGCCATCGCACGGCGGCTTTGGGTTGTTTCTCCAACTGTCCAATTTAGAGGCATTGACTAAAGAAGCTTCGAATTTCAAAAGGGATTCAGAATCGGAAAATTAATAAGAAGAAGTGAAAAGCATGGATATTAAAAATATAACACGAAGGTGAAAGGTGGCCATGGCGGAGGGTTTTATGCACGGTGATGGAGGGCGGCGGCGCGTGCGCGCCCTTCGCCACGGGGCCTACAACGCGGGGGATATCGATGGGGTTTTGAGCCCAAGGATGGGCCCAAAAGAGAAAGAAAACAAAAAAGAAAAATGGTGGGTGAAAATCTGGATGGTTTTGAAAGAGAGGAAAGATTGAGTTACTAAGAATAGGAGTTGCTAAAAGGTGTATATCAATGGAAGGCTCTGCATGTGTTACGTTGATAACGTCTTCATCTTACGTATTTGCCATGCAATTCCTTTATTTAAAAATTTTTGGGCAAAAAGTTTTCACATTTTAATTCAATCATTTAGAATTAGTTTGGTATAATTTAGGATTTAGGGTTTATTATTCTCGAATGAATGTTGATTGGCTCGGTATAGTTTAAGATTTAGGGTTTATTATTCTGGAATGAATGTTGATTTAACATTTATAGATCAATGTTTTAGTTAGTTGAGTAGCTAGAATTTTGGGATAAAGATGAATGTGGCTCGGATTTGAGGGGATAAGGGTAGATAGAATTTTTACTCGAAAATGATAAACTTTATTTTGATTCTTAAAAAAAATTATAATTTGATCTGATGTTGACCTCGAGTTGATCATTGGCTAGGTCACAACAGAATTTCAGGCCTATTTGATAGGTTTGGGCAAAAAATAGACTTAAATTTTTGCCTAAATCCGATCTGGATAAAAAGTTAAAACTCAAGCTCGACTCGCTCGTTGTAATAAATTTTTATATAAAAATAAATTTAAAAATATAATACATCAAATATAGTAAAAAAATCAAATAAATATTTTCCGATAAATTGAAAATAAAAAAAATCTTTATATTTAAATAACACTAAGATAGGGTAAAATTTAACAAGCAAATGACTCTAAAATAGTAGCAAAATTAATAATAAAACAAGAGTTATACAATATTCAAACAATAACAATAAAATAGTAGCAATATAATAGTGAAATGGCAGCAAAATAGTAGAAAAACAAAAACAATTTTTTGGCAAATTCGGACTGGACCCGGGCAAATTAAAGCTTACTTGAGGCTTGACCCATTTTCTATATACGAGCCTTTTTTTTTGCCCAAGTCCATTTTTCGAGCCTATTTTATCATTCTAACTCAATTTGAAATTTTTTTAAATCGAATCGGATGAAATGTAATTCGAGTCGAATCGAGTGAAATGTAATTCGAGTCGAATCGAATCAAGTGAAATTATTTGAGTTAAATTAAAAAAAAATTAAACATGTCAAATAAGAAATATTGTTACAGTACTATAACTAATTTCATATTAAAGCACATAAATTTGAAACCATATATATTTGAAAAAAATTCAAAGCAAAATAATAAAAAAATAAAATAGTTGAGTATGATAAATTTGAATAATTAATTAGGTCCCAAAATAATTATTATTTTAGAAAAAAATTAAAATTTTAACCTTTTTTATATATTTTAGAATTTTTTATACTTTTTTTTAAATATAAAATTTGAAATTTTTATAAATATTTTAAATTTTAAAAATTATTTTAATTTTTTTGTGAGAGAACAGGGATTAAAATAGTATTTATACAAATTTGTTATTTAAATAATTAGAGTTATTCAATTATAAAATTCAACTCAACTCAACTCAACTCCAATTCAAAACTCAAATTGATCAAATTGGTTTGTATAATTCAAGTAACTCAAAATTTAATTTTTTTCGAATCTAATTAAATTTTATTTCTACCGAATTTAACGCTTGTGTGCTGCTAATGAAACGAGCGGAGCCGAGGTGGGTACTGATGAAGCTTCTAATTACTGCTCCTCCAACTTAGCTATTTCGGTTTGGCATTCAATTATCTTCTGCTGATAATATCCCTCACTCCATACATGCATTGTGTGTTATCATTACTATTATTATTTTGAGCTTTCTAGGTCTGATTGCCTTCAAACAAAAACAAATAAAAGAAAATAATAATGGGATTTCAAGTTGAGGTTTGAACTTTGATGTAATGGGAAAATTATATTTCATACTTTTTCTATTTATCAATAAAAGCATCATAGAAGTTTTCGTATTAATAGTTAAATTACATTTTATTTTTTTATTTAAAAAATAAGTAAATTAATTCTTATACGTTAGATTAAAAAGTAAATTGGTCATTAAATAAGTAAATTAGTTACTGTACGTTAGATTAATTAAAATGTAAATTAGTCATTTCTATTAAAATTTTCATCAATTTCTTCTATTAAAACTTATTTGGTTATCGAAATAACCAGACAATTCATGTGTACAATATGCTGACGTATAAGAATCAATTTTTAACAATAAAATTTGATGGAAAATTTTACTGAAAACACTAATTTGCTTTTTAATTTAACATATAATGATTTTTTTTTATTTTTGTAAAGAAGACAAAATACAATCTAACTTTTGATATAAAGGCCTCTATATTACTTTTAACTTATTTATCTCAAAGTTCCTTTTGTTATTTGTTTATTTTTAATTTTATGCCTTTCTGAACAGTGGCGTGTACAAGCGATCTTGCGACCTTTGTGATGTAATTTTAAAATCTTACAAATGGAGTTGCCATTGAATTTTTGAAGCTTAATTCACGATTTAGCTCTTAAAGTATACAAATTCTCTTACTTTGGTACCTAATTTTTGTCTTAACTTGATATCTAAAGTATCAATTTTCTCTATTTTTGGTCTATTTTGTAACAAACATTAAAAAAATTGTTAGACAATTTTGGCCAATGGAAATGAGCCACGTGGCATGTTTTGGCTAATGAAAAAGATGTCACGTGGTAATTAAGTTTATTTAAAATAAAAATATTAAATTTATGTTTAAAAATAAAAAAATTATAATATTAAATACTTAAATATTAAAAAAAACACTTGATTGATTGCTAACCAACATTGATCGACGTTGATAAGTCATGTGGTGCTATTAGAACAAGTCATGTGTCATTTTAAAAAAAAATATTATATAAATTATATTGATTAAAAATGTAAAAAGTATATATAATATATAAAATTAAAAAAATTAAAACGTTATTTTAAAAAATAAAATATATAATTGTAAATTGTAAAAAGTCAAAATAATGTATAAAAAATATAAAAAATGTTATAAAAAAGGTATTTAACTTTCAAGTAAAAGCAAAAAAAAAAACTTGAAATTTAAATAATTTTTAGAATTTTATAATTATATATTTTAGAATTTTATAATTTTTTTAAACTTTTAAAAATATTTTTTTACAATTTTTTACAAATTTTGTAATAAATAATGTTAATTTCAACTAATTTCTTTTCAATTATTGTATTTTTAATTTTTTTTATAATTTATATGCTTTTTCTAGATTATATATATTTTTATTTCTATTTTTCATATTGTTTAATGTGTATATATATTTAATAAAAGAATATATTTTACTTTTACATAAAGATGTCATGTGGTGTTTTGTGATTAGTTATAATATATTTTGTAACTTCTATCGAAAAATGGACTAAAAAAATATAACAGAGTTATACTTTAAATACCAAATTAGGAAGTGAATGTATTTGGATGTCAAAATAGATAAAAAAATTAAATATCAAAATGAGAAAACGGGTATACTTTAAAAGTCAAATAGTGAATAAGTAATTTTTTTAAGTTCGTTCTTATTGATGTAATTTAAGAGTTTATTGGTCAATCACAAATTATTCGTTAATGAAACAACTATGATAAATAAAATGGTGATAAAATAAAACTTAAAATTGCAATAAAGAAAATTATTGTAATAAAAGTAATTTGTAGATGATGTAAATAGCATGATAAATCATGAAATTTAAACAAAAAATACATAATAAAAATATACAAAATAGCTTAGGACGGATTTGGTAAAAATCTAAAATCTTAAAACGCTTTGGGATAAACTTTAAAAATGTAAAATTTGTTTTTGGTGTAATTATATATATATATATGAGATTCTAATTTAATTTTCATATAAATTTGATATTTTATTTATCATATAATTGATTATATTCCTCTTTATTTATTATACAATTCATTATATTCCTTCAAACTTGCATATAATTAGATTGATTTGTTTTTAAAATTTGTATAATTGTTAATTGAGTTTTAGTTCGATTGGCATGAACATTATTGTCAATGCAGAAGGATGTGGGTTCGAATGTATTGAAGTTTATTATCCTTCTATTTATGCGTTAGGAGGAGTTATGGATAGTTTTAGGTATTATTTTAAAAAGAACAGATATAATCAAAATTTATAATAAAATTATTAATAATAATGAAATTAATTACTGTAGCATAAAATAAAAAGATAACTAAATGCATTGAACCATAGTACCTATCTAAAGGGCCTTAGATTTTGCATTTGGGTTAACTAACCTAAACCCAAACTGAATATGCTCAAACCCTAGCTCACTAGTTTGCCGCTTAAATGCCAAAATAAATATATAAATAAAGAATAATAAAAAAATATAATTACAGTTTTGTATCTCTATTAATTTGAAATTTAAGATTTCACCCCTCTTCTTTAGTTCAATATAATTTATTTATTTATTATTATAAAATTTATTAATAGATCCAAATTGATAACATAACTTTTTGTTATTAAGGCGATGATATAAATTTATTATTATTATTTGATCACGTAATCTGGACCACGTGAAAATCAAATCGATCGTGTTCGATTTATAATAATTTACATGTGAATCGAATGCTTAAAACTAATTCTAAACATAATTTGAGTGATCACTATAATAATAGTATCTAGCGGTGCTATCGATTTGGATTTATTAATAAAATACCAATTAGGGACAACACTAAAGGGTTAGGTAAGATCCCGACTCTTAAGAAAATGAAAATTTGTGTTTTAACCCATTTGAAATTAAAAAAAATTATAAACTAATAAATAGTAACATTATATTTCCCCTCTAAAACGTTAAAATTGTGATTTATGATTTCTAGAAATTATAAAGTTTTAAACTTACAATATGTTTTAATTATCCTAAAATTTTTAATTTAATTTCGACCCTACGCTTAAAATTTTTTCTAAAAAAAGTTTATATTATCATTTTAACAATAGCAACTAAGAAAGTTATCAACTTTAATAAAATAATAATATTATAAAAGAAAAGAGGCTAAATTACATAAAATTAAAGTATGAAGCTTAAATAAAAAAGTTTAGCATAATAAAGGGACTAAAACCATAATTAGGCCTAAAAAAGAGTGTCAGTTTCGTGATATTAGCAAAAGTTACTGCCTGAATTTGCAAAGCCGAAACTCGGCCGCTTTTGATATACAGAATCTGAGCTTTCCAATCTTTACATGCAAAAGAAAATTTGATCAAATTTCTGCGAAAAATAAAGCTATATATATAAAAAGCAGGTATTATATTTGTGGTTTGCCTTTAAATCTTTACCGATTGAGGAAAAAAATTATACTGTTTAATTTTTATTATTTCTGATTTTAGGGTTTTGTCGAACAAATTTCGTTAATTATTTGCTTTTATTCGTCGTCTTGTGTCTTGAAATCAATTTATTATTTTGTTTTGGGGTTCGGGTTCTTTTGAATTTGATTTCTTTTTTAGCTATTGAAAGAAGTGGAGCTGATGGGTTCGTCTTTCGGTGAAGCTTTTCCAGCAATGCAGGTACTGTCTCAGCTAAATACTTTAAAATCAAATTTAGAGTTTTCGAAAAATTTTCTGAAATGAATTGATGTCTTAGGTTATCGTGTTTGAACTCAATTCGGCATTTATGTATTGGCAGGAAACTTTGCTGGAGTTTCGTGCTGGTAAAATGATGTTGGAAGGAAAAAGGGTTGTCCCTGATACACGTAAAGGGCTCATTCGCATAGCTAGGGTATTATCAATTAAAGAACTTTTGGTTATACCTATTTTATCTTTTGGGTTTTATTAGTTTTTTACATTATGTGTTTAGATAATGGAATTGTTATCTGTTTTAGATTATTTTTATCTGAAACTGTTGTGAGCTTACCACGTTTCTGTTCCAGGGTGAGGAGGGACTGGTTCATTTTCAGTGGCTTGATCGGACTCAAAATGTTATTGAAGATGTATCCCGCTTCCTATAGTTTGCTTTTGTTGTTTTACTTAAAATATTTTATTCTGTATGAACATTGAGGCTTGCAGGTTTTATCGTAGCAGCCTTTCAGTTTTGACTTTTATATGCTGCTTCTGATTTTGTAGTCTAGGAATCAATTTTGCATGTACGTGTCTGTGTATATGCATGCATTTCATTCTAAAATGTAGTTTGGGGGTCTTTTAGAGTTTAATATAAGTTCAGCATGTATGCTTGTTAACACATTGTATGTGTATACTTTTCATGTTAACTATTAGTCACATTAGTTCTATCTTCTCATCTTGTTAATGTCTGGAATAGTTTGCTATGTTGTCCATCTTTGCTATTTAGAAGTCAGAAGCAATGTTGTCTGATAGGTCACATTGTTTTATTTTATGTATAAGTTTCCATCTGGTTAACTGATATGGTTAAGAATTGATTTTTAATTCTTGTCCTTTAATAGCTTAGTTTCATTGTTAATATTCAGACCTGTGATTAACATTCTATGCCTACTTTACCCTGTTATTATTGCTTGATTCATAAAAATGTTAATATAACATGTGAGTACTCTTTTTTCTTTCCCTTTCCCTTTTCCTTCACATGACATATTATAGGATCAGATTATTTTCCCCGATGAGGCTGTTTTTGAGAAGGTATTTAATTGTCTTTTGAACTATTTAAATCTTTTAAAATACGTTGATTATCAAATTGGATTATATTAGCTTTTTTAAGTGATCTTGAATATTATTGTACTTGGATAACATAGGTTAATCAAGCATCAGGCAGGGTTTACATATTAAAGTTCAATACCGACGACCGGAAGTTCTTTTTCTGGATGCAGGTTAGGTTTGTTAATTTGCTTCCTGTGTAGCTAAGTCTCTGCTATTTTTTGCTAAGTTGTTTTCATTCTTATTCGCTCAGGAGCCGAAAGCTGAAGATGACTCACAATTATGTTGCGCGGTCAATAATTTCATCAATCAACCATTAGGTATAAATGGATCACATTTTCTGGTTAAGTTTAGGGTTTAAATATGCATTCTAGTCATCAAGGTTATCCTTCTGCATGGATTGCTTTGGTATGTTTATAATAAGACATATTCTCTCTCTCTCTTTGTTTTATGTTTTTAATTTTGTTTTATGGATTCCTTTTAACTTTAATAGATTGTATATTTATCCTGCTTTTAGTTTCCCATATGAGTTATCTGCTCTTCCAATTTTGGTTTACTTGGTCCTATATTTTTGCTTTTATGGTTCCCTTTTTTCTATTATTATTGTTGAAGCATCCTCATCTTACTTTATGTTGATAAAATCATATCAGTCATGGCTTTCTTAACCAGTCTCTGTGTGTGTGTTGGTTCCTGCTGCTCTGATGTAAGCAATCACATCATTAAACATGGCTTTCTTGATCACAGTCTCACTCTCTCTCTTTCTCTCTTGTTTCCCTTAATTGTCATCCTTCACTCTTTAACTTTATCTTTTGCAATATATTTCAGTATCTAAAATTGGAAACCCCTGCATGCATAGATACCATATCTAGCTTTCTACCTCCCTTCCCTTCCCCTCCCCTCCCCTCCCCCTCCTCCCTCCTCTTCTCTCTCTTCCTTTGTCTTAATATTTCAGTGTTAACTCCTCATGTATCAAAACCACTCTGTTAGTGGACTAGGCCTTCATACATTAACCAATTTTATATTTGAAGAATGGCTATTTGCTCAATGTGGGTGGAATAGGGGGAATTATCCGGAAATTGATTTTATTTTATTATTTTAATATTCAACAGAACTTGGTGTAGATGAGCCTGATGCTTCTGAGCCTTTGCAAGCGTTTGAAGACATGGTTGAAGATGATATTTCATCAAGGTAAAGCCATTGTTATAAGGATACCCCTCATTCATGTAGAAAGATTACTATAAATGGTATTTGCAAACACAAAATTGAAAAACTAAATGTTGTCTACTTTATTTTCAGATGTCTTGTGGTCCAGCCTATCCTTGTGTCATACATGTCAATGTTGTGAAACTTTATAATTAAAATTAGTATTAATAAAACAATATTAGGCATGTTGATGAATGCACTTACATGGCTTGTGGTCGATTAGTTCTAGAAATTAAATTGTTTGTAAAAATTTTAGGAAGAGGACTGAGGTTTAGAATCAATTTTAAATTGAATATATGAGTGTTGTTTTTATTGAAGTACCTGTCAGTTCCTCTATTCATAGACCTTGGTTGGCTTAGACCGAAAGAAAATTAGAAATTTGAGCTCTATTCTTTCAGTTCCTCTATTCATAGACCTTGGTTGGCTTAGACCGAAAGAAAATTAGAAATTTGAGCTCTATTCTTTTTCAAGATATTAGCCACTTGTTCAAAATTCTTATGTTTTTATTTATCCAAACTTTTCAGAGCTGGAAACTTGACTGTTACAAACTTAGGTGCTGAAGCGATTAGTGATGTAACCTCTTCATCAGGGCCAGTTAAATTGGAAGACTTGCAAAGAATACTGAGCAATATTGGTCCAGCAGGTATGTAGTTCATTAATTGCAGAATGCTTGTTACTATTTTGTTATTAGATCATTTTGAGCTCTAACACCGTTGTTTTGTGGTTGTATCTGTTGCAGAGGTAGCTGGTGAGCCAGATGGAGGTGATTTTTTTTCTTTTTATATTTAAGAGCATCTGGTAATATTGGAATTGAACCTGTTAAGTTTCTAGGGAAATTTTTTTTTCTTTGTTATATTTCCACGTGTGAAGTATTTTTTTTTCCAATATATTTGTAGAAGTAATAATAAAATTGTAGTTGTGATATTATCAGTGTAAAGCTAGTGATTTTGCTTTTGATCCAATACTTTAACCAGCTAATGTAACATATTTTTAAGAGTGAGAGTAGTCTGATATGCAGTCCTTGAAATAACAATTCTGCTTGATGCTGCTCTCAGAGTTAAGCCATATCCGTCAACCTTTGTGTTTGTAGTCAAAGAAATTTGACGAGTCTATTATTTCTCAAGAGCTGTCCACTTTTGGTATTCTCAATTGATACCATACCGTTAGGAAGTGGTTTGACGTGAAGTTTCACATTTTCTGTTGCTTTTCTTTGACACGACTCCACCTCCTTCCCTTTTTTATCCTACCAGGCTTGGGGTTGGATGATATTTTGAAGCCAGATTTGATAATGCCATTAATTGAGACATTGTCATTGGAAGAGCGATTAGCTTCATATTTACCAGAGGTATATAATAGTTGCACTGTTTCGGTTTTCTTTCTATATTTTATGTTCTCCGAATATGAAGTTATTGGTGTTTCAGGGTCAATGGACACCTGAGGATTTGTTAGAGTTGCTGCAGAGTCCTCCTTTCCGTCAGCAAGTAGATTCATTTACCTATGTGAGGAATTAGAACCCACACTATTGTTTGTTTGTGAATTCTCAATGCACTGTTCAATTTCATGAGGTTGCTTTCTCTCTGTTATAGGTACTTCGAACCGGACAGATAGATTTGTCTCAGTTCGGTATTGATCCAAGTAAATGTGAGTAGTCTGCAGTTCCAAATAAATTTTAGTATCGGACATTGCGATGGTTCTTCATGGTTAATTTATTTAACCATTCCTTTTTTTGCAGATAAGTTCACTGTTTTATCTTTCCTTGAGGCACTTGAAGATTCTGTTTCCAAAACTTCTGGAGAAACACAAGATGAAAAAGATGTAAGACCTCAATCCTGTAATCGTAATGACCCCATGGATGAGAGCAAGTGACAGATAATTTCATCTGCTACCGTTCCCATCACTCTCGTTTATCATAGGAGAGAATAGTTCATCCCTGTTTTAATTTATTCTTCTTGTTTGGGTGGGTGTTCTGGAAAAAAAAAAGGCAGAAAAAAGAAAGCAATGAAGAATGGAAATGGTTTTTATTGTGGTTCAAAGTTTTAAGCTATTGTATAATACAACCCAAAAAACAAAAACAAAAAAGGAAGAAAAAATTGTGTTGAAGATTAAGTGGATAATTTCTTGGTTTTTTTAGGACCATTTTTAATACCTTTTGAACATACACGGAAAGCATTGAATTGGTGAAAACATATAAAGGTCAAGTGTATGTTCTGTTGGATTTTTGTTACATTGGAATTCCTATCAGATTTTTGTGTGTTTTATTGCTCTATGGTTATGGTTTCCATTAGACCTGAAAATTGGGCTTGAATCAATCTAGGTTAGGTCATTTTGGGTTTTAAATTTTCAGGTTTAGATCATTTTAAGTTTGGATTGTTTCTGACTAGAATCATTTTGGGTTCGTATTGTTGGGATTTGTTTGTTAGGGTTTTTGAGTCAAGATCATAGGTTTTTTCAGGGTAAAAGTACCATGGAGGTCTTTATATTAGGAGTCGAATTACATTTTTCCCCCTACTTAGAAAAAGATAAATTAGTTCTTATACGTTAGATTAAAGTGTAAATTAGTCATTTTATTAAAAAAATTCATCAATTTCTGTTATTAAAAATTGGTTTTTGTATGTAAGCATAAGGTACACGTGGCATGTTGGGTTATTTTGTCAACTATGTCAATTTTTAATAGCTCGAATGGATGAAATTTTTAATAGAAAGTACTAATTTATTCTTTAGTTTAATGTACAATGACTAATTTATCTATTTTTTGACTAGAAGTAAAATGCAATCTGACTCTTAGTGTAGGGGCTTTTATGGTATTTTACTGCTCTTTTTTGGTCATTTTGAATTACTTGCATGAATTTTGTTGTTCATATGTAACCTAGATGATTGATTGATAAGTTTTTAATATAGATTCAAGTATATAACATATTTATGTAATGATAAATGATTATAATGAAAAAAGTATAGTCCAACGAACCATTAGGCACATGAACTAGCAGTCATTTGATGACTGATGATAGGCCATAATGTACTCATTTTGCTCATTGCATCCATCGGTGGAAGTGGTCAATACCGAAGCATATCTTCCGCCGTAGATTAGCAAAAAGTTCAATGATTCAATTCTCGGCTGCTCCACTGGCAGATTCCCTTCCAACATGCCGACCACATTTGACATACTCGGCCTCTGCCGTGGCTCCATTTGCACGCAGCACAAGGCCACTTGTACAAGTCTCTCAACCTCCTCACTCTCGGCCCTTCCGTTCAACCTTGGATCCACAAGCTCCATATATCTCTTCTGCACATGCATTTCTAATGCCAGTAATGGGAAATACAGTCTCTTGAGCTCCGTACCCGATAATGGCGCACAAGTTTGTACGGAGAAATTCCTTCTTCCTCTCACAATTTCAAGTAAAACCATCCCATAACTAAAAACGTCGCTCTTTTCTGATATACCTGAGCTTGTTAGCCATTCGGGAGCTAGATATCCTCGAGTTCCCCTCAATGTCGTAAGAATATTCGATTGTTCGGGTGTTAGAAGCTTCGAAATCCCGAAATCTGATATCTTCACTTGTAAATTTTGGTGTAAATTTTCTTCGTGTAGCAGAATGTTTTCTGGTTTCACATCACAATGGATTATCTTGTGTTGGCACCCACTGTGCAAATAAGCAAGTCCCCTTGCGGTTCCGACTGCAATCTCGAATCTTTCTTTCCATCCAAGAACCGATTCATTATTGAAGATAACATGGTCCAGTGATCCCTTGTTCATGTATTCTAATACCAAAAACCGTTGCTTGCCTTGCAAGCAAAATCCTTTCAGTTTAACAAGATTGATATGGTGAATGTTTCCTATGATTGCAATCTCAGTGCAAAAATCCTTCTTTCCTTCAACTCCCAAATTGGTGATCCTTTTCACTGCCACAACTGATTCATCTGGTAAAACACCTTTGTAAACGGTTCCAAATCCACCGCTACCGATTTGTGTTGTGAAGTTGTCTGTTGCAGTTGCAAGCTCCTCGTACTCAAACTTAACTGGTAAACCTGCAATAGATAGTAAATCGATCTCCATTGAAAATGAGGCTTTCGAGCCTAATCTTACCACTGCAGCTCTGGAATGCCCTTTTGTTCTTTTCCACCATGAGAATCCTATAACAATGACAACCAGTACAAAAGCCCCTAATGAAGATAGTAGGACCGAACCCAG
The DNA here is from genome assembly GCF_007990345.1 of Gossypium hirsutum. Taxonomy (NCBI): domain Eukaryota; kingdom Viridiplantae; phylum Streptophyta; class Magnoliopsida; order Malvales; family Malvaceae; genus Gossypium; species Gossypium hirsutum. Next base: position 2,104,668 of record NC_053431.1, on the reverse strand, counting down.
TACTGAGAATTTATGACCAGCATCGGTCTTAGAACTTATGTTTATATTAGAAGATAGAGTCATGGCCTTTACGTAGCCTGAAAAGTCTTCTTGGCCAAGATCAAAGGTGCTTGAAAAGATGGATCCGACATTGTTCCAAATCGGATTACAAGAACCAGAAGAATTTCCATAGAGAACCCCTAAGCAAGAACAGTTCCGAGAGCATAGCAGTTGACAGTTCAATAAACTGATCCGTAGACTTAGTGGCTCTATGAATTTTGTTGAGAAATAGTCTATGGCATCCCCAATTTTCATATAGGAAACCTGACCATTGGTTTCATTACCATAAGAATTACTGGTATTGCAAGCTTTAGGCAAAGTGAACAAAGGGTTAATTGGCACACAACCATCGATTCCACTGTGGAAAGCTGATGGGCATAAACAGGTTTCGGGCCTTTTGTCACGGTTGCAGAAACCGATTTTCTCACAAATGGAAGGAATTCTACAATTTTCAACCGGAATTTGTAAGTTTTGGACCGAATTGTTCCCATCAAAGCTGCTAATGGTGAACTTCCCATTGGACCCCAACTTTGCATATATAAACTCCAATCCTGCAGCGTCAATAGGAGCCAATGGAGCCTTAAAGACTATGGTTGAACCATCATCTCCGACCCAATACAAACCGCTGCCATTAACCGCCATGAAAGACACCGGCACATTCGACTCCTTGAAAGCTCGGTTATCCATTGACAACTGCCAATACGTCATCCCATTCCACTGCAAAACAGCATCAGAACTGGTGAGCAAAAGCTGGTATTCACCGGCAAAGAAGTCTATACCAACAGGCAATCTTTGCCCCCTTACAAGAGTGTCAGTAGGGTAGTTGAAACTTTCCCATAACGAAATGTTTTGTTGATCAAGCAGAATGAGATTTCCCGAGTCATCAAGTTGAAGGAATGCGACGGGAGAGTTGAGGCTTGGTGTTGACCACACAATCTGATCAGAGTTATTGGTGATGATAAGTCCATTGGCAGTTAGCAAAACATTGGCAGAATCTGAAATAGGTCTGCCTCTGTTAGCTGTCCATATGATGGTGTTGGTAGATAAGTGGATGATTGAGAGATAGAACTGAAGGAGCTGTTGGTCTGGGTAATTTGAAATGGCGGCTTGGAAGGTGGCGTTGGGAGATAGCAAGAAGGCACCACTGTTGTCAACCAAGTTGATGAATGAAGCAGTGAAGTTGGGGCGGATGGAGTGACTGTAGAGATCACCTGAGGAGGTAATAAACAACCCGGACAAGAAGACAAAGATAGAAAAGGCGGCCATATTTCAGACCACCAAGATAGAGACGAGAAAACGCAAAAAAAACAAAGGTTATGGTGAAGGATTGGGGTGCCTGGAAATCAATCAAATGACACTAATTTGACCACTTTTTTCATAAACGTGAACACTAAACTACTAAACTAGAAGGGTTTGCTTAAAGGTGCAAGTTGTTTTGAAAAATTCAACTTTAATCTTTCCAAACACAGAAGGTTCAATCAAGATGACGAAAATCTTCTGAAAAACAAATAATTATAGCTTGAATTCAAGAAACAAATGGAGAAAAAGGCTTACTATGATGACTTTGACTACAATAATTAATATAATCAATATTTTAATTTGACTAAAGCATAGACCGTAATAATTGGGCAAGAAATGTTGACAAAGCATTCATAAACTACGAGTTTGGCAGGAAATGTTGACAAATATGTGTTCCCTCTGATTTTGTTCATCTAATTGTTGACCCTCATAGCCGTCATCTATATGATGGAGTCAAGTTACAAAGCCAATTCTGCCTCTTGGAGCCATTGGGCTGGTGGTTTGGAGCATAGCACAACCTGTAAAGTCTAGCGATCAAGTTCATCTTTTTGAGCTTCTCCGATATTTAACATGTCTGGCACGTTGAGAACCATGTAACATTTTGACCATTGGAGCAAGATCGTGTGTATCTTAATTAGTTGATCATCAACTTTCAACCGAAAGGCATCACATGTCAACCGAACAAGTATAAATTGCTAACCTAGAGGCTGATGCTATGTGCTCAATCCCAGCAGAAAACCGATAAACCACCATCCCGACAAGCCTAATGCAACCCGTTGCAGGTAGATAGGGCCATGCCCTAGCCATCTGCCATTGTCATCACCACCCCCGGCTCTTGGTATGTAAACCAAAACTATTTTCAAAGCCTTGGTCTTTAACTCCCCCATTAGCATCCAAGACAACCTACTCACCTCCCCCCTTAACCACCATCTCCGGAGGAGGCTCAGACTCCCTGCTATAGATGAATACATTTACTTCTCTGCTATCATTGAACCTGTATAAAATTGTTATACTTAAAACCACATTAACAGACTAACCAAATTTGACATCATAACAAATGTTGAAGACAACTGCACCATGGTTGATTTTTGACTTTTGAAAGTCTACATTTACTTTCACCTCATATCAAAATGGAGATGAAGTGGATTAAAACACTTTGTTTACTTGTAATTGTGCATGTTCGAATTACATTAAAAAGATACATGCATGGTGTACTTAAAATGAGGATAAGGAAAGGCAACATAATATTATAAAACTGATTTTCAGACAATTTGCTTCTAGTAAATTTGATAATACAGATAAACTCAACAAATTCTCTGCCTACTCATTTGAATTCCAACAAAAGGCCTTCCTTTGGGGCTCAAACTGGTCATTTTGCCCCACTTTTTCTTGTCAAAATTCATATCAAAAGAATCAGAGAAAGTGGCAAACTAGGCCCAAAAGTTATTTTGGCAAATTACCTACTGCTTCTCTGATGTCAACTTGAAGATCTCTGTTGAGATCTCCTATGGACATTAGTAGAAGCATTTAGTGGTTGTGGAACTTTGGGTTTAGTCCTACTATGCCTTCTTCCTATTGCCCTTTCACCTTCACCATCACCCAAATGAGTTTTCAAGTCCCCATTCTTCCTCTTACTTGTTGTTGCTGTTCTTCTTCTTCTACTAACTGCAACAGCTTCACGAGAACCACGCCGGCCGCCCTTGAATCGATCCTCTTCCTCATCACTATCACCATTCTCAGTTTCTGAACCAGAAAAAGTAACAGAAACCCCATTATTCTCCTCTTCACTATCATCATCACCAGCTACCTTTTTGGATGCATTACTCGCTGCTTTCTTTTCTTGATTGGTTCCTGAAGACATAGAAATGTCTTTACCATGTTCTTTAACAGTGTGCATAAGATGAAGATACCGGTTCCTAATGTTCATCAATGGATTATTCTCAATCAGCAAACCCCTTTTGTAAGCCTCCTTCAAAACAACGGTATAGGTTCCAATCTTACTGGACAAGTAAAAAATGTGTGGATGGTGAAGCAAAACTCTCTTGAACCTTGACCTTATCCCCAAATACTCCCCAATACACAACACATCATCCCTCTCTGCCTTTTTAGCTACGAAAAGATTCAAAATTTCATGCAAAACAGCAGCTGCCCATTTATCAGATTCATCAGTTTTTGGTGAAAGATGAAGAGCATTCTCGTATGGTGAAACGTAAGGCAATTTCTGCCAATCATCCCACCATTTTTTCACCTTCTTATCCATCTCAAATCCCTTTGAAAACTTCACTGGAAATGCTAAAGGCATCCCTTTGGAATACCCAGACCCTCCTTCCATAGCCTTCTTTTCAAGAATCGAAACAGCCAATTCATCACTCCAACAAACCAATTCTAATTGACCCGATTCATTGGACCCGACGACCCGAAAGCAGTCAGGGAAATCCGGGACGAGGGTTTTCAAGTAATTTTGAGGAAGACCTAGATCCCATTTCAGTTTATCGAGGATGTTGATGGGGATTTTGTTCATTCTCGATATCATCAACAGTTTCAAAAGCCTATCAGCTACTAATTGCCTGTAAGAATCACTCTCGTAAACCAAATGCTCATCGACATCGATATCGAGTACTTCTTGAGTCAACTTGATATGGGGGTGGATTCCGATTCCGCCGGGGAGGAATTCGTGGAAGACCGACGGGTATTTGCGGATGAATTCGATGGGTCGAGAAGGGATTTTGAGTGAGTCTTTGTTCTGAGCGATTATGGAGATGGGAAGGGACTTTGATGGCTCCGATTTGATGAGGTTCTTAACGTTTAGGAGTGGACGAAGGTTCTTCTCTCGCTCCACTGCATGGTCTAGGCCGCGGTCTCTAACGAATTTGATGGCAGTGGTGGCGGCGGCACCGTCCATGAAGGTCCTGCTGCCGCGGTGGCGCCTGTGTATAACGTGGTTCGGAAACTTCATCGGCGGCGAATGTAGAAATGAGAGGGTGAGCAAGGGTTTTGGAAGGGTTTTAAGGTTTTGGAAGTTTAGAACAAGTAACAGCAAAACCCAACACCCACTAATATATTTGGGTCAGTTTAATGTTTAGCATTGTTTTAAAAACAGAATATTAATTAAATAAAATAATTAAAAATTAATAAGTTATTTAAAAAATATTAAAAAAATTTACAAACTTATTCAACAATAATTAATTTTTGAATTTTTCCAAATTTCAAATAATTCATCATAGAAGTAGGTCATTTCAATCTTTTTGGTCGAATTAATATACCAATTGATTCGGGATTAAACTCAATTAAGCTTTATTTGGATAGGTGTTTTACTTTCAGAGACGTGAGTTTAGTTTTTTTTTTTTGTCTCATGCCGACACTATTGCTGACATAATAACTTTTATGCGAAATGTTTATATAAATAGAAAATGAACAATTCAAATACAATCTACTAACATCGTTGAAAACATTATTAAAATACTTTTATGAGAATGTTTTATTAATAAGGTAAGAAAACATCGGAAAAGCAACAAATATTTTTTGATTTTAACCCTATGACATAGACGGAATAGAAAAGGGGCAACGAATCTATTCTAACTATCATCAATGTTTTTACACTAATCTAAATGGGCTATTAAATAATTTTAGTGGGATTAAAATTATGATAAATTGAATTAGAAGTCCTCAAGTTCTATCCAGATTTTAAATTAACTTTTAAACTTTAAAATATTATAATCGAGTCTTTAAACTATTAATAGCTTATTAAACATGTTCTTCTATCATTTGCTCCTTTTAGTCATTAGTTTTGGTTTAAATGCATTTCGAATCTGCGTCACACATATATTTTTAAAATATATTTTTATTACATGAACAATTTAAATTTTATGTATTAAAAAATATTAATAAAATTTAGAAGAGATTTTTTTTAACATGTCATATCTAAATTATTTATACAATAAATACACATGTATTTATAATTTAATCTAAATATTTTAAATATCCTCCATGTCATATCTAATTTATTAGGTAGTTAGAATGATTAAATTAATACCCTATTAATATTTCTAAGACCCAATTATAACGTTTTAAAGTTTAAAAGCTTATTTAAAATCTGGATATAATTTGAGGATTTCTAATTGAATTTACCCTATTTTTAATCCCATTGAAATTGTTGTTGTATGAACTATATTGGACTGGTCATTCAGATTGGTTTGATCCACAATCAATTGGTATATTAATTTGGACATATTTTGCCATCATTTACATAGAATATATAAATATTGAGGCTAATTTTATTATTATATCAGTTAAAATTATGTACAATTGATATAAAATATTAACGCAGTGATTAATTGTCCATGATTTTTCACTTTCAAAATTTATAGGGATTATATTGCACAAATTTTTTTGAGAGAGACCATTTTGCTCAATATTAAAATTCAAAGGGATCTGGAAGATGTTTTTACCAACTATTTATTCCCATCTAAAAGAATCAAACCCGAAAATGGATCCGAACACGAATCGAATTGCCATCTCTACATTCGACATGTAATTCTTCGCTTTTGTCAACTCGTTAAAGGAAAAAAAAAAAACGAAATCAGAGTGTGGCCTGCGGCGTGTACTGAGAGTGAGATCCTCCGGGAAATGGAGATGGCTGGAATTAGATCTCTGCTCCTTGTATCTATGATCTTACTGGTAATTTTCACAAGGATTTGATTTGTGTATTGATTTTATTACTTTTATCCGTGTATTGATTTGGGGAATGGAAATTGAATCAGTTAGTATCAATCGGCACCGTCGAAAGTCGTAGGAGTGGCAAGTCTTCTTCGGTTTTTTCTTTGTTCAATCTTAAAGAAAAGAGTAAGTTTTGGAGTGAGGCTGTTATACGTGGAGGTACCAATTTCTTTCTCCTTGAAATTACTTTCGCAATTTCTTTTCTAGGTTTTTGTTTGTTTGTTTGTTTAAAATTTTCTCATCCTTTTTTATTATTAACAGATTTCGATGATTTAGAAGCAAGCAGCCCTTCTAAAACGGGTGTTTATAATTACACCAAGGCAGGTAATTAGACAAATTTGTAGATTAAATTGGTTATGAATTTGCTTTAAAATTTCAATTTCGGGAATTGCATTTCAATTCACTATCTGTCTCTCTCATACTTTCAGGTAACATTGCAAATTACTTAAACCTTATGGAAGTAGATTCTATGTACCTTCCAGTTCCTGTCAATTTCATTTTCATGGGTTTTGATGGAAAGGGGAACCAAGGTATCGCAAAACTTTAATTTTCCTTTTATTTCTTTACTCACTACTCTTTTCTCATTTTTCACTTTATTAATACTTGAATTCTGATTGTTCATTTCCTGGATCACTTTTGTGTTTTGTATGTAAATAGAGTTCACACTTCGTCCAGAAGAACTTGAGCGATGGTTCACCAAAATAGATCATGTCTTTGCACATACACGAATTCCACAAATTGGAGAACTTATCACCGCAGTTAAAAGAGTTATCATAGATAAAAAGCAACATCACCATTTTCCTGTCATCAGCCATGTAAATTACAAGTAATACTTTGTGTCCTTTTTAATATTAATTTGTTGCTGATTTATATACATCTCATGATTTGTACCTAGAAGCTCTCAAACTAAAATTTTTATATCATTGTATTGGAATTTCCATGCAGCTTCTCTGTCCATGCCATTCAAATGGGTGAAAAGGTGACTACTGTCTTTGAGCGTGCCATCAATGTTTTAGCCCGCAAAGATGATGTTTCTGGTGACAGGTGAAACAAGTCATGACCCAAATTCACTTTTGTTTGATTTTTTTTTTTTAGATGGAGAAAATAAAATTATAGATTATTGCTTTCCCAATACATTTATAAACTTATAGAAGGTTACTTTTTAAAAAAAAAATTATAGGAGGATCTACCGATGCAAGTCAATTGTTCTGTTACACCATTTGGACGAATTCTAGTATTGCTTTTACACTGTGCGGCTTTAGGATCCCTTTCTGTATTAGCATGCTTTTAAAGATAATTCAAATCTTGAGAGGAGGAAAACATTCAATGATTGAATATTCTGATGGGAACTTTCTATAATTAAATGTTCGACCTTTTCAGTCTCCTTCTGCGGATTATTTTCTTACACTGTTAAATGTCTCTTCAATATCTACTTTTTTTTTTTTTTTTTTGAATCTCATGTCTTTAGCTTTATTCAGTAATAATATGGCTAATTCTTGACAGGAATGACACTGATTCTCTCTGGCAAGTAGATGCAGACATGATGGATGTTCTTTTTGCTAGCCTTGTTGAATACCTTCAACTTGAAGATGCATATAACATCTTCATTTTGAATCCTCGTCGTGATTCTAGGATAGCTAAATATGGCTACCGGTGCGTATTTTAAGAGGAAATTTCTCTTTTTGTTTTTTCTTTATGTTTTTAGGTCAAGCAAAACCATTGTTGTAAAACCATCTGTATGAACTAGCCCTCCCAACTTCTGCCTTTAGTTCCAGCTATTGCTTTTAACATTTCATGGTTCCAACATAAACTAGTGTTGCTCTACCTTGTAGTTTATTTTTTGGATGTTGCAGTAGACTGTATAAGGACAGAGTAGAAAGTATTATTTAAATTTAGATTTTTGACTATGACAGAAACATCTGTTTAACATAGAACTATTGGGGACCAGGAAAACCAATTTTAGTTGTGAAGGATGGACCGGTTTCTCAAGCAATCATTTGATTTATGACTATAAATTATTTGAAGCTGTTTTTGCCTAAAATTCATTTTGTGGAAGTTATGATGTAGAAATTACTATATTGTAACCTTACTTACTCATTGGCTACGCTGCACAAGAGATGCATGTCTTTTAGGCCAATTTATACCTCAACTGATTTACATATTTTATCAACTATTCAGCTTTTTATTTGTTTTCAGTTTCTTTGTTGAAGTCTTACTTTAAAAAAAATGAATTGGCAGGAGAGGTTTATCCGAGTCGGAAATAACTTTACTCAAAAAGGTACTTACGGGTTTCTTTGTTTCTATATATGTTCCAGTTCCATTCTCTTTGTTTATTAATTATCAGCTTTGAGTTTTATTTTAAAATGTAATATATTATCTTGCTGTACTTGTTAACTTTTTTTCTTGCCTGGTAAATTTGTAGTAGAGTACTTGCTACCCCATTATTGTCTTCCCTGGTACATTCATACTTGGATTCCTGCTTTACTTAAAACTTTTATTTTTCAGGATAAGGACTTGCAAAGTAAAATTCTTCAGGCAGGGAATACTCCGGGAAATGTTCTGGGTATGAAATTGACTGGTTCTTATTTTCTTTGTAGTTGTTTGGATTCTTTATAAAATTTTCCTACTTGTTTTCTAGAATTAATATATTTAATTGCTGAATAATTGCAGCTCTTGATAATATTAAGAAACCCTTGTATGGAAAGCATCCAATGGTAAAGTTTGCATGGACAGTTACAGAAGAAGCTGACACGGTCTGCCCCTTGTCCTAATGCAATGTATTTGTGTAATTACTTTGGTTTTTATCTGTTAATCTGAGCATATTGGTCACAAACTTGCTCAATCCCAGCATTTTAACTAGTTCTTCTTCCTTGATTCTTTTTATTGTATTATTGTGGATATCTGGTGTGGGGAGTGTCCGATCTAGAATTTTTTTCTACTACAATGATATAGGGGTCCACTACTTAATAGCATGGTTCCGCATTACATGTTGTGGGCCCTACGCAATTCAGTATTGTGATTGGTTAATTATACAATAGTAATTGTAGGCCATATTCTCTCCTGGTTATGACCATAAAATGCACTTCATTCCTTAGACTTTAACTTGGTAATCTCAGTTATTTTTGGTGAACTTGTAATACTGATTTCTCAGTGTTGATAGCTGAATATTTACAGCTAGTGCCAAAAGGATGCTGGAAAATTCAATTCGTATTTTGCTTTTGTTCAGAGTAAATTATCATATGTGCTATATCATTTTGTTGTTCACAAAGAAGCTACTGATTAATTTATTAATTTTTTCAATTTTTTTATTAATTTATTAATTTTTAAATTTGGTTGATGAACTTTTAGGTGGAATGGCACAATATTTGCTTAGATGCACTGATGAATGTTGAGAAGTTGTATCAAGGAAAGACCACTGCTGAAACAATTCAGAACAAAGTTTCACAGGTACTTGGTTTTTTTCTTTCACATCTTTTCTGTTTGATGCATTACCAAGATGCTTTAGACTTTGAAAAATCTGCATAATTTGTTTAACATTTTCCTTTTGTTAATATATGTATGATAAATATCTCAAGTTATTAAATGGGAAGAACGAAGATATGAAGCTTCTTCTTCAAAAGGACTTAAAGTCTGGGGACTTCAACGACTACCATGAAGAATGTCTAACAGATACATGGATTGGAAAGGACAGGTTCCAACATCTAAATATCCTTCTGTCCCCCCCTCTCCTTTGCTCTCCCATTTACGCTGCAGTACAGAGAGAAACACAAACAAAGGATGTTCTTATATGTGTATATGTTATTATTACAACTGTATCAGGTGGGCTTTCATTGATTTGACTGCTGGACCTTTTTCTTGGGGACCTGCTGTTGGTGGAGAAGGTGTGCGAACAGAATTAAGTTTGCCTAATGTGGGAAAGACCATAGGTGCTGTTGAAGGTGATATTAATGTGCTTGCTTGTTATCAACTGTTGTCAGTAATTTCTTTGACATCTGTGTTTGCTATTTTTTTGTTAGTATGGTGATTTTAGTATTGGGTTTTCACTTGTCAGCATTGATATATTAGTTTATTATGGCTACCGAAGTTTAGTGGAATTTTTCCCCTTATTATGCTTGATATCTTTGTGAGAGCTGGCTTTATTAATTGGGATCTGTAAAAAATTTTAAATCTCATGTGTCAAATGTCACTAGATTTTACAATATTGTGCTTTTCATCTCATAGTGCTCTGTCATTATTATTGTTGTTGTTATTGTTATGCCCTTATCTCTTAGCTGAACTTCTGTTCTCATTGTGGCAAGTAGAAATTTCCGAAGATGAAGCTGAAGATCGCTTGCAAGATGCAATTCAGGAAAAGTTTGCCGTATTTGGTGATGTATGTTAGCTATACATGGCAATTGAAGCTTTTCTTTCTATTAGGTTTATGCCGTTTCCTGCCTTAATTGACTCTACATTTAATATTGTAGAAAGATCATCAGGCAATTGATATTCTTCTGGCGGAGATTGATATCTATGAGCTTTTTGCTTTCAAGCATTGCAAAGGAAGGAAGGTCAAGCTTGCTCTTTGTGATGGTACTGCTCATGTTATTTATCTCATTTCTAATTTTCTTTTTGTGGTTCCACTTTTGGGGAAAGCTTCCAGGGGATTCATGAAGTATTTTGCTTGGATTGGGGACATTATCATATGCATCCCTTATATTGGAGGATTATACCTTCTTCTAACTTCCAGTTTGGGGTCTTGAATATGCATCCAGCAGAGTCGCTTTAAGGAACATGAAGAGTCAAAACAACATAGGTTATTAGGGTAGTTGGTTAGTGTTAAAGCAGACCATTCTTATCGAGTTTGTTTAATTTAAGATTTATTGGTGTCTCATGCTTTTGCAATGAACTTTGCTTTTGAGTCACTTATTTTTTTTGTTACAAAGGAACAATATATAGTTTGAAGGGTAAAATTGTTCTTTGAGATTTTAACTGCCTAAATGTTTCTCACATATTTAATGTATTTATTGGTTTGCCTGTTTATTTGTCAGGCCGTGAACATCAAAGATAATTGTTTTATAAAAAATCAATATCCTTTTAGTCTTAATATTGTCTTTTTGTACGAGTTGAAGTGCTATGCAATTTTATATGCTGCAAGCTTCTAATGAAAAATATGGGGTAAGTTTCTCCACTTACAATTTTTATGATTTCAGAGCTTGATGAGAGAATGCGGGATTTGAAAGATGAGCTTCAGTCATTTGAAAATGAAGAGTATGATGAAAGCCACCGTAGGAAGGCTGTAGATGCTTTAAAACGGATGGAGAGCTGGAATTTGTTTAGTGATACTCATGAGGTATGTTTATTTCCTTGAAGAAATGCCAGTATAACATTTTATTTAGTACTTGTAGGGATCATCTTTAGTAACCACACTGCTATTCAAAATATGGTTGTCTTGAAATCCGACAATTGCAGTTATTTGGAATTGAGTTGTTTCTGTGCAGGAATTCCAAAACTACACAGTTGCTCGGGATACTTTCCTTGCACAACTTGGTGCAACCCTGTGGGGATCTGTGAGACACATCATATCTCCTTCAGTTGCTGATGGTGCTTTCCATTATTATGAGAAGATATCATATCAGTTGTTTTTCATTACAAAGGAGGTATGATGCATGGGAAAAGCTTTCAAGGATCATTCGTTAAAATACTAAATTTTCTTTTATTTTCATGGAGACAGAAGGTTAGACATGTTAAAAGATTGCCAGTGGACCTAAGGGCTCTCCAGGATGGGCTTTCCTCTTTGTTGATACCTTCACAGAAAGTTATGTTCAGTCAGCATGTGTACGCATTCTGAACTATTCTTTGTTTTATTTTTCCTTTTGTTTTTTTCCCGTCCTAGAAAGATAGGTTGTCTTTTTGTTATATATGATCCGTTGTTTCTTTTAACTTTGTAGGAAATGGAAGATATGAATGGAAGTAAATTTAAATTAAATTAAGAGTAATTCTTTATTCTCTGAAATGGGGATTAATGAGGAGTTTTGTGATGATGATAAGATAAGCAAGAACTTTTTGGATTGCAATTACTGATTATAATTGCCATCTGGATTTTGGTTATGAGTCTATATTCATGATCCTTGAATAACTTCATCACTTATGGGTGATTTAAATTGTATTTGGTGTTTGTCATTTATAAGTCATTCATTTATCTTATTAAAACAAAATAATAAGTACTTGAATATGGATTGAAAACATAAGGTTCTTTATTAACTGATAAATATTAATTTATAATTTATAAATAAATGAATAATTTATTCATTTACAATAATATTCTTTTCCTAGTCTTATAAGGATTTTACACTATTTTGATCAAGAAAACTCAAAACTACAAATCAGACTATCTGACATTCTAACAAATTGTAAACGGCAAAAATTCCCTTGATGCTCAAACTCAATAAACATACACCAAATAACCTTCAGTGCTAACTTGAAGAAACATAATTCTCAGACTTAAGCCTTATAGATACAACAAATGAACAAAGTAAAATCTGAGATAGTGTGATCTCTCGATTAGCTTCCCTGCATTCTGCATGAGAGTGACTATAGTTTAAGTTTTGGGATCCCAAATCCTCATCCATGAGAGAGTCTACCAAATCCTCACCCCCAGTCATTTCACTGAACCTACGTGGTGATGCTGCCCATATTCTTCTATATCTTTAGGTTTGCATGAGATGCTTCTGTGGAAATTCCATGCATCATTTATTTCTATTCCAATGTTATTGAAGACTTTTTGTTGTTTTCTTTTTTAACTTTCTTTCGTAATAGTTTCTTGGCTTGTAAATTTGGTTCCTGGCTGTACTAATTTGTTTTGCAAATTATAGGTTAGCACTTTCAGAGGATCCTGCTTTGGCAATGGCATTTTCTGTGGCGCGACGAGCAGCAGCTGTCCCATATTTGCTTGTTAATGGAACATACAGGAAAAGTACCCGTTCCTATATTGATTCTTCAATTCTCCAGTATCAGTTGCGGAGGCTGAATACTCATGGATCTCTCAAAGGTCAGATCCGTGTTTATAATGCTTGCTGGAAAACAAAATCCTTTTTTTGGAGCTGTCATTTTGATGACTACCTATAGCAAAATTAAGAACTCTTTATCTTGATAACATTGATATGTTTCATTTGTACTTGAATCTGAATTTAGCTTCTCTCTGTCTGACTAATTGGTTTTTCTAAGAAAGGAAAAAAAACAAGGTTGAAATAGTTTTTATTTTTTCATTTTCTTCCAATGGTCTCATTCTAGGTATTCTCAAAACTCTGGTATCAGTTTCTGTGTTTTATTATCAGTCACCGGTTCTTAAAATATTTGTTCCTTTATTTCACAAGCATGAATTCTATAACTCCCGTATTCCTAATTAACTCTTCAACATTCTATTTTGCAACATCTTACAACTGTTTGAACATTTTTAAATTCTTCAGTTCTCTAATTTGAAAATAAATTTCAGCAATTACTTTTATGTTTTTGGAATTTAAACCCATTGTACATCAATACTATTAAAACATAGACTTTTTGTTCCCAAATTTGTGTGCCAATTTAATGTGGACAGTATATGGAATTGATGGTGTACATTATGTAAAATCATGATGCCTTGTGTATCATTTTTGTCACTTGTAGATTGTTGGTTTCATTTCTCATTTGGATTTAACATTGCCCTTAATTCTTCATTCAGGATCACATGCTCATAGCCGGTCCACTCTTGAAGTTCCAATCTTCTGGTTCATTCATACCGATCCATTATTAGTGGACAAACATTATCAGGCCAAAGCGCTTTCCGATATGGTTATTGTTGTCCAATCAGAGCCGTCATCCTGGGAAAGCCATCTGCAGTGTAATGGAAAATCCCTTTTGTGGGATTTGAGGTTTGTGATTCTGGCATTCCTTTCTCTTCCAACCAATAAAAGGAGGGGTTTCATCATCCAATCAGAATGCATTCCTTTTGTGTTCTACTGATTTTGTTCTTTCACCTGGATTCAGGAGACCCATCAAGCCTGCTTTGGCTGCTGTTTCTGAACATCTGGCTGGTTTGCTTCCCCTTCAGCTTGTCTACAGTCATGCTCATGGAACTGCAATTGAGGTTTGATAGTTTAGATATACAACTGAAATCTTACTTATGATTACGCAATCCTGATGCTTGCAGTCAATCTTAACATTCGGTCCTTTTAAATGTTTACAATTTAAACAAAGTGAATAATGATCTGACTGTTCCTTCTTCCCATTATGCTTTGGCCTGGTGCGTTTATGCATGTTTGTCATTTTCTTTTTATTTTCATCCTTATAAATTTTATTTTATTTTAGTCCCTCTTCTCTGAAACTCACAGACCACAAACGTGTATACGCATGCATGAATGCAGGATATTTATGCATATTAATGGCCCTATTTTTGTTTGTCTGCTATTTGTGACATGTTCTGTTTCAATCCCTCTGAAACATGCCTCAGAAACAACAGATCAGATACAGGATGTATTAACATGGCTTTTGAATAAGATGAAGTCTGGTATTTGATAACTTTCAGAAATAATTAGTGTATCTGTCTTAAGTTTGCAATCTGATATAGGTTCACATGAATTCGTATCAACATCTGGTAACTTTTTATAAAAGAAACGAAAGTGTAGCAATTTCTCCTATCATTTAATAACATGTGAGCTACAGGTTCAGTTAAATGAAATTCCACTATGAGTAAGATCCTGCAATAGTAGCTCCAATGGGGTATCCTAAGTGTTGCTCTCCTTACATGACAATACATTGAGAACCTAGCGAACCCACCAGACAGGAAAACTAACATTGCATTCTGTTCTAGATGTGTGGATTTCAATACTTGATAAATATCTGGGATACCGTATTTCTGCATAAACTTTGATTGTTTAATGCATATTATGTCATGTTGACTCAACATGTGAGTCCCATGTACTTACAAATGGCTGACATTTACAATGATGTGGATATAGCATGTTGGCTGAGACAGGTCGCCCTATATAATTTATGCATATTTTGTTGCTTATATTTTACAGGATTGGATATGGTCCGTGGGATGCAATCCTTTCTCCATTACTTCTCAAGGTTGGCAGATATCAAAATTTCAATCAGATACAATTGCTCGGAGCTACATCATCTCAACTCTTGAAGAGTCGATAAAACTGGTCAATTCAGCCATGCACCTTCTACTTTGGGAGCGTACAAGTATCCTTTTCTTGTGGCTTTTTCATAACCCCATAGACTTGGGATTTATGTTGCTTCAACTCAAGTATGGTTGTGTGTAGGTGCATGTATGTATCTAAGTGTCAGTCTAACCTGTCAACTATAAGGAACTGAAGACACAGGAGGCATACAGCTAAAAGATCTGAAACAAGGATAGTATCGTGGGGATTCGTCCAAATTTTTTATTGAGATATTTGATATATCTCTTACATTTTCTATGAAAATAATATTTATTGTTAATGTTTCATTTTTGAGTATTCAAAAGAAAGCTTGGGATTTAAGTTATAACCATGGCTGTGGGATTAAAGCCATGACTGCTCCCGTGAAAGAATGTTCTGCTGTTTGATTGGGTTCCTGGTCAACTTCTGATGCTCAAAAATCTTCCTGTGGTTTATTGTGTTCATCTTTTGAATTAAGATCTGCTTTTAGATTGTTTTCATTCCTGACTTGTTAAAAATGGAGTTGCTACGAAGTGAGACTTAACCAATAGCAGCTGAGAAAACCTTTAAACACTTCCAATCTCAGGAGCGTGAGCTAGTGAACAAGTATAATTATGTTGTCAGCTTATGGAGAAGAGTAAGTGCATTTGCTTATTGTCATTGTTGATGTTGTTATTTGATTAATTCAAGTAATGCCACATTGTATTGTCATGATGCTGGTGACTGTTTACGGGTTAACATGCAGTTCTCCTTTTCAGATTTCAACTATTGCTGGTGAATTGAGATACACAGATGCCATGAAACTGCTATATACCTTAGAGGACGCAACCAAAGGGTCTGTTTTTGCTAAAATTTTCATTTTATTTTGATGCCCTTCTGTTATTTGGTTAAGTTTCAAAAATAGACTTGCAGATAAATTCAGATCATTGTTTTGCATTCAGTAATCTTGCCAGAAAAGAAGGCTTCTTATGATGAATGTGCTAATGAGGTTTTAGGCAGTTGAAACTAGCAACTGATGCAATTTCTTTCTTTGAGCATCTAATACATTAATAAGTAGTGTCGTGAAATTCTTATGAAAAACTTCTAGTTTTTGTAAAAGACAATGTTAAAGAAACCCCTGCCGAGGAAATGAATGGATATCTTTTCTAACATGTAAATAATGGGAAAGAAATGAGGTGAAGCACATAAATCTCTTCAAGTAGCAAATATATTGTGCAGTTGTTTTGTTGATGAAGATGTGGACTTACTGTTGTATCAATTGACTGAATTCATAGTTGGTAGCAACTTAACATTATGGTCGGCAATGATTTTCCAGTGTTCCTCAATGCCCTACTATGTGGTAATATCTTATATCTTAAAATTAAGTTTTTGATGGTGTGATATTTCTGTTGTATTGAAAATGACAGGTCAATGTGATTTAAATTCTTTTTGATATTTCATTGGAGGATGGTCCAATTTTGTAGGTAATATCCTTTGATTTCTTAAATCTGATTTTAAATGCAGGTTTGTTGATCAAGTGAATGCAACCATAGCCCTTCTTCATCCGATTCATTGCACAAAAGACAGGAAAGTGCAATTAGAGTTCGACGCAACAACAATACCTGCTTTCTTGATTGTTTTAGGTATTCTCTATCTTGTGCTAAAGCCAAGACGACCAAAACCTAAGATCAACTGAGTTAAAGTCATGGTTGCAAAAACGGTAGCAGTAATCGGCTCAAAGCCTTATTGTAGACCATCTCACGAAGGACTAAAAAATTTTCCCCCGCGATAGTCACACAGGTTAGCCTTCACAACAACAAAGCTGTACTAGAAATGATAGCTTCATAAAAAGAAGAGAAAGTGGCAAAAATGGTGAAGACATGGAAAAATATAGTTTTGTAGTTGTAAGGTTTTGTTGTACTGTTCTTAAAGAGTAAATTGATCTGAAAATTGACATTAGATGACCAAATTGTAGTGGGATGGATGATGGATGATATTTAAAAATAAGAAATTTGTGGGAGCATTTAGTGTTAGATCTTTGTTTTGAGCATTGAAGGCAAAGTTTGACATGAAATACAAAGTTGAAAAGTCATTAGTGTCTGCTTCTTCATTCAATTTCAGCTGCTTTAAATTTTCGAATTGCTTTAAATTTTATAGTTCTTTAATTAGGTGTGAGGTTGAGATTTTGAGTGTAATTAAATATATTTCATCTTTCGATTTAAGTTGAAAATTGTAATTATCCAAATTAATCTAGTTTTTTTTGGATTTATATTTATATTTAATTTTTTATAATTTAAAATAAGTATTTAATATTTAATATAGTGAAAACAATTTAAAATATTACATAAACATTGTTATAAAAAAATCACTAAACTTACAGTATACTCTACTGAATTTTGATTTGATTTAATTATCTTTGATCTTAGTTCGAGTTTCTTTTTATGGAAAAACATAAAATATAAAAATAAAGATATCATTTATAATTCCTTTCTAATTATTAAACGGGGTTTTAACAATTTTTTCATATTTACATAATTTTGATAATTTTTTATCCTAAATTTCGAATCTTAAATCTCGAATCTTAAATCATGAACATCAAACTCTAAATTTCAAATCATAAATCTTGAATTTTAAATTTTAAATTTTAAACCTCAAACCTAAATTCAAACCTTAAATCACAAATCCCATATTATAAACTCGAATCTTAATGTTTGGTTTAGGATTTGGGGTTTAAGTTTAGGGTTTGTGTTTAACGCTTGGGTTTTTGAGTTTTTGATTTGGGTTTGAGATCCATAATTCAAAGTTTAAGGTTTCAAGATAAAAAATTATTAAAATTATGTGTTAATAGGAAGGGTTCAAATTTTTTTTTCTTTATTGTGGGTGTTAGAAAAAACTAAATTTTAAAAAAAATGTTGATTTTAAAAAATATTTAGGGAAATACATTGTTTTCTTTTAATATTTATAAAAATATGCCGATTTTGAATAGAAAAACAAAAAATATCAAATTTAAATTTTAAAAAACTATTGATTTTAAAAATAATTAGAAAAGTGTACTCTTTTTTTTATATTTAAAAAAATAGGCAGATTTTGGAAATATTCAGGGCGCTGCTCCGCTCCCTTTAATGGATAGTGAGTTAACAACCATTAGATATTTGTTGGCAATTTAACGGCTCAAATAGTTCAATGGCCAATTTATAATTTTTTAAAATTGAGTAATCAAAATATAAATTTACTAATAGTCTTAGACTTGAGTACAATTTACCCTAAAACATAAACTGAGGACGGAAAATGAACGGATGAACTATTGGAAAAAAGAAATCATTTCAATAATTTTAAGTTTTTATTTGTATATTTGAGTCATTTATTCGAATTTAATCAATTCTGATTCCGAGTGAAGATAACTTCACATTTGGGTTAGCTTGAATATAAAGCTCGTTGCGTTATCTTCATTTTTACCTTAATTTTATCAGACGCCCAAAATGGCTGACGCAATTTGGGCAGAGATTGAACGCTCCGAAAGGTAATTTCAATGATGAATTTGACAACTTTTGTTTTTAATTTTTTTTTTGTGACAAGTTACTGATGAATTTGGTTTTGATTGTTGTAATAGCTTCTTGGTTTGCTCCATGTATGAGGAGGCTGCATCTTTAGCTTCTTCCATAATAAAGCAAAGAGGCAGCCCCAATGTAACCATTGATGATGATTCTGAGTTTGATTTGTATGAAGCGATGGAGGCTGCTGGTATGGTCTTGGTTCAGTCCTGGAAACAACTCTCCAGGTATAGCTTTGTTTGGTAGGAGGGAAAATTGAAATAGGAACATGTTATAGCTTTCTTTTTGCTTATCTTAGCTGATTATGATGCTATTCGTTGCAGGACATCTACAATTCTGAATGAGCTCAAAACGTTATTTGTTTCAATTGAAGCAATCCCTGTTCAAGTTCTTCTTACTGGGTAATCCTTTCTTTCTTCTATTCATCTATGTTACCTATGAATTTGTGTTATGCTCTATATTTTTTAATATTTATTTTGAGGATTATGCCTCAATTCCTATGTATGAATTTAGAGATGATGAAGAGATTAACGTAACTATTCACTGAACAATTCTTATTTTTGTTTTATATACTGCTTCCAACTTTTTATCCCATTCTGAATCCAGCTTCGTAGGTGGCCAAAAATGTTTAATTTTATCCCTTTTCTTTTATCTCGAACTTTTTTTTGTTTTACTATTACTGCCTGATGGGTATACAGCTTTCGTCCCTTCTTTCTTATTTTCTGAGGCTAGTGTTGCTGAGGTCTCATTTCTGAATGGAAGATGAATATCCAGGCTTACCCGTATTATATTATATAAGTTCTACTTTCAATGCTACAATAACATTTTGCCTTGGGATAGGCATCTGAACCTCTAGGACAGTGGTGCTAAATTTCCTTCCATTATTGAATCTTCAGGGTATGTTTCCAAATATCAGAAGCTTCAGCTTTAGGCGGCAAAGAGTTTCTTGAGGAGTTTCTTAGCAAGTGGAGATATGTGGATGAACAATACTATGTTCTTGCTAGTGCTGAAACAAGTTCGAATTTCAAGGGTGGAAGTGATAGCTATTCTGTCTTGGGAGTTGATAAGTATATTGAAGTTGTTGAGTTGTATGCTGTCATGCTTCTGGGAACAGTTTCCAGTGATGTCGATCTTGCAATCTCTTGGGTTGAGCAAGCTGCTTTGCCAGAGAAAAACCGACAGGTAATATATGCTTAAGTAGAAATGTCTTAGGACACTGTTAGATTGAGTCTGTGCCTTTTGTGTACATAAATATACTTCATCTAGCTGTTTACGAATTTTTGGTAGTTGAAATTCAGCATGATTTGTGTTGATGGTGGAGCACTGTTAGAAGAGCTTTACACAGTGTTAAGTATGACGGCGTCACTCTGCATCAGTTAATTTAGAATTAGCCAGTGGCCTTTTGCGCTTAACATGGTATTAGAGCCCTAGTTCTTTGTTACCTTATTTATTGATGCTAAGTCTTATGCTTACTTGTTAACAATGGGCCTACGAGAAAGAGGGAATTTTTAAATTATGTTATCTCACATTGGCTAAGTTTTGGATTTGCTATGGCATTATCTTTAGGTTCTGCCTTTCAATATATTGTTGATTGGTTTTAGGTTCATGCTTAACATTAAATGGTGGGCTAAGGCTGGTCCTCATGCCCAGACTGTAACTTGGCACATTTCCACTGCTGAGTATCTTAGTTGGGTGCTTGAATAGGCTTTATCTGTTGTTTTTCAGTCCTAACTTCTAGGTTTAAGTTTCAAGATCGTTTTTTTTTCTTGTTTTAAGAGTCGTGTACATTGAAAATTTCCTGTCATCTTGAAATTGCAAAATTAAGTCCAGTGTCTTGAACATTTTTTCATTGTTTAGTTAGGCTTTGCTTTAAGTCAAATTTGGGCATTTCCTAATTGAATCATTAGGTTCCTAGTTCATACAACTATTTATATGCATGTATCTTTTATTCCTTTGAAATGCAATCTATTTCATAGGGTAGACTACTGATATATTTGCATCTACAAGGGGGTTCTCTCTCACATCATGCAATTTCACACCAGACAAGCTTTAGAACAATTTATTTTCTTGTACTTTGCGTGTCATGGTCTTGATGGTGCTTGATTTAATTAATTATGAGGGAATAATTTTTGTTTTCTCTTGGAATATATGAGTATTGCACCAACTTACCATCTTTACATGTATTATTCTAGGATCTTTTGAGAAGATTGCACTCCCTATATTCCACAAAGGTAACTCATTTACCACAAGGCTCCTCGTCACATTTGCCTCTGGCAAACCATGATTCTCATTCTTCCAATAAGGGTCCAAATGTGCCTGAGGGGACACTAAAAGGCTTAAAGACCAGCAGCCTGCTTAATGGAGAGAGAGATTCAAAGCAGGCAAATTTGAAACTGTACAGACAACCCCACGGCTTTCTATCTTGGTTTTCTAATATCACTTTGAAGTTTGGTAATCATCGGGTGGTCATATCAAATGGTAAAATCTTGATTGGCTGTCTGGTCCTAATCGTATACTACATCCTTAGAAGGAGAGGAATTTCTTTACAGAGGTAAGATTTTCTTCTTGCTCTTTTACCCTGAAATATTTGTTCATAACTTTCAATTGTTGAAGCTTACTTAATGTTCTTAATTACGGTCCTAGGTTAGAAGTTCATGAATGCCTTTCTGGTAGAGAAAGGGAAATGTTTATATATATATATTCTATTGACAATGAATGCATGTATATTTGTATATGATATATATTTGTTGTTGTTAATAGGATTGTTAAGAGACAAGCTTTGTTTGTGAAGAAGTGTTTGGTAGACTTATGGGAACTTGCATTTTCATACCAAGTTAATCCGCTTGCTGCCATTCAACCCTTGTCGTCAGCTACCTGACCTGATGAGATGAAACGAGCCGAGCCGAGGTGGGATTTCAAGTCAGCTGTTTAGTATTCAATTATCTTCTGCTGATAATATCCCTCACTCCATACATGCATTGTGTGTTATCATTACTATTATTATTATGAGCTTTCTAGGTCTGATTGCCTTCAAACAAAAACAAAAGAAAATAATAATGGGATTTCAAGTTGAGGTTTAAACTTTGATGTAATGGGAAAATTATATTTCGTACCTCTTCTATTTATTGGTAAAAGTACCATGGAGGTCCTATATTAAGAAAACTGAATTTTGATGTAGTTGTAAGGTTTTGTTGTACTGTTCTTAATGAGTATATTGATCTGAAAATTGGGATTAGAGGACCAAATTATAGTGATTGGTTATTGGTGATGGATGATGTTTAAAAATCAGAAAATTGTGGGAGCATTTAGTGTTAGGTCTTTGTTTTGAGTATTGAAGGCAAAGTTTGACATGAAATACAAAGTTGAAAAGTCAATACTGTCTGCTTCTTCAGTCAATTTCAGCTGCTTTAAGCTTTCCAATTGCCGTAGGGAATGAATGACATGGTTGGTTGGTTGGTAGAATGAGATTTCCTCTACTTGCTTTTAGGGTTGAGAAAAAAAAAAAACCAAAAATCGATTTGAGTTGTAGCTCGATTTAGAATTTGTTTTTGGCACACATTAATAGAATTATGTACCATCAAAGGAATTTAGGTTCAAATCTTAATATTGTTGTGAGGGAAATTACAAATTTTGAAAATATTAATATTTATGGATCGTAAAATGAAAATAGAAATGGATATTCTTTCTTTATTTTAAGATAATATAAAAATGAAATAAAATAGAAAGAATTGATTTTTATTTTTGAAATATGTAATAAATATATCTCTGCATGAATTAATTTTCAAGAATTAATGAAAATGTACTATAAAAATTACAAGACAATTTAAATTTTTTTATATTATTAGATTGCATATTTTGCATTATATATTGTTTGTATAAATTTAAAGTTTTACATATAGAATTGGAATTCGGTTAACAAGTGAATAAATGATCTTGGTTATAAAAATATTTATACTAATATTTTTTAAAATTGATATCACATAAAATAAATCTATTCGAGATTTAATAAATATTTTTTTTAACTTCCTTAAAATTAAGACAAAGTAAAAAGATAGAGAAAATTAATTCAATGTTCCTCAATTTGCATCACTAAAATTGCTATAATTAAACCGACGAAAGCTTAAAATTTTATAATTCTTTAATTGGAATAAGTTTAAGTGTAATTAAATATGTATTTTCTTTTGATTTAAGTTGAAAATTGTAATTATTCAAATTAAGTTAATTTTTTTAGATTTATAGTTATTTTTTTTATAATTATTCAAATTTTATAATTCGATGTTCAATTGATATCACTAACTATTTATTATAATGAAATTTGATTCGGTTTGATTATGTGTAGTTCGAATTTAATAAGAAATTTAATTTTTTAAAATCTAAAACAAACCCCTATTTCTCCTAATAAAAAATAAAAATAAAAATATTTAATCAATAAATTGTAGAAGCTATCCTCACTTAAAAAATTATCTATTTATTTTTATTAACCTATTTTGTTTCCTTTTCACCCACGTTGTGGGTGTTAGAAAATAGAGTATAAAAATAGTTTCCCCTAAAAATAAGAATGGTGAGATTTTCCATAAAAATAAATAAAAGAAGGTGAAAAGCATGAGGAAGACTCTAGGTTTCAACTTCAAAAGCCATAATATTGGAAGAAGCTTCCAGAAAATCCTTATTTGATTGAATTTTAAATAATAAATAAATCTTCCCTTCTTCTCCATTCTCCCATTCATCCTTCCATCCAGCAAATTTTCAATTAAATTCGGCGAGAAGTTGATTGGATCCATACCATTAGCATATAAAGAGATGGAGAACGGAGGAGTAGAGAACGCCCACGGCGACGGCAACGGCAATGGGCAGGCTGCGTCGTATACTTATTGGGTAAGAGAAACGACGGCGGACGCTGCTCCGCTCCCTGTTCCTAAGAAACTCACTGCTCAAGACATCCTTTCAACTCAATCTCAGCCTACATCTCTTGGTTCTGTTTGGAATAAGGTAATGCTTTTTTTTTTTTTAAATTTTTGTTTTTTATGCTCACGTTTGTGATCTGATCTAGGGTTTTATTAATGGGTATTTCAGATTTTTCGTACATTTCAATTATTTCGTTTAATGTTTTTTTGGTCCTTGTTCACCATAGGCTGGAACTTGGGAGGAGAAAAACCTTAATAACTGGGCTACTCAAAGATTAAAGGTCTATATGCAAAACCCTGATTTTTGATATATGTAATGTATATGTGTTGAGTGGAGGTTGGTCTCGGACCCTCAACGGAAGGTATTGTCCTGTGGTGGAGTTCTGTCTCCTGCAATCCAAGGAGAGCCCAAAGGGCTTCACAGAGTTAGGAAGACAATACCTTTCGTTGAAGGTCTGAGGCCAACTTCCCCTCAACAATATGTATGTTTAAAAGCTTGAGATGTACTGAAAAACCCAGTTTTATTTTCCAGGAATTGCTTAAATCTGTGGGTTCATTGGATTTATCTTGTGGCAAGGCTGAAATTTCTGATGTAACCAAGTGTGTTGGCGATGTGAGTTATTTTTCTTACTTTTATTTGTGTTTTTGTCTTATAATGTTATTGGACACCATTGATGTAAGCTTAACTAAACTACACCTATGGCTGTATACATAGATATTTACCTTATTTTATGGTGGATATTTCTTGTTTGAGCAGGCTTTTTTGGTGACTGTACGAAACAAGAAGCGTGTTGGCTATACGTATGAGTTGACATTAAAAATCAAAGGCAAGTGGGTCTAAATATGGTGTTATGCTTTTTCTTTCTAAGCTTATTTATCGCTTTTTTGATCAAATTGGGATCTAAATGGAAATCAGGGGAGTGGCATCTACGGGAAGAGAAGAAGACGGTTAATGGCCATATTGATATCCCAGAATTTTCATTTGGCGAGCTCGACGACTTGCAGGTATGCTTGAATTGAGTGCCACTTTAGAGATAACTATTTGGTGTAGAAGAGATAAGAGGATAAACTTATTGAATAGTTCTTGGTATAACTAATTGCAAACATGTTATGATGCATGGGCCTATCGTATAAATTCTATGACATGTTATGATGGATAGGCCTTCGGTATAAATTCAATGACTGCCAGTGCTAGGATAGTGTTTACTGTAGAATATGTCTTTTACATGAATACTGCCAAGTTGCAAAAAATGGCATAAAATGATGAACCAAAGAATTGGTGTTTGGTGTTTATTGTAGAAAAGAGGTTGTAACAAAATAGTGAGAAGCATAATGGTGGGAATTAATGAGAGAAGTTGAAACAATAAACCAGTAGAGTATACTATTGAATTTGAAATATAATTTGACCAAATATTAATTCTAACTGATAGAATTTACTGTTTTAGGTACGCTTAAAATATTTGGATACTACACTTAATCTTGATTTAAAAAAAAGTAGATTACAATTAAAACCCCAACACAATATAAACAAGGTTAAAATATGCCATAAGTCTTTGTAAATTTAGAATTTAGTCCCTATACTTATATTTTTAGGAATTCAGTCCTACTTTTCAGATTTCAAAATTTAGGTCCAGTTGTTAACACTGCTAAAATTATTTTGTTAAATTCACTTTCATTACATCATTATTGTTATAGTTATTTGACTACCAAGTGAGTATTTTTTTTTTTCAAAATGTCTCATCATCAAATTTAACAAAAAAAAAAAAGAGTTAATTACTAGATCTGAATTTTGAAATCTGAAAAGTTGACAGATTAATTTTTTGGAAATAAAATTATAGCGACTAGATTCCAAATTTGTGAAGATTACAAGGAGTTATGGCATATTTTAACCTATAAACAAATAACATTAACATTATATAAATATAGGAATGCGTCAATAGCTATATAAATGAATTATTAACATGATAAAATATATAGTATAAATATGTCACGATTATGACTAGAATGCAATAAGAGTACATGATTTGTAGGTGCAGGTTCAGGAGAGAACATGATATTTTGAACCCTAAAACCAATCTTAGGGTAGGGCAATTGTTTTCGTTCCATAGTTATATGTTAGGCATTGGTAATCTATCGACTTTTAGAACCGTTATAGAGCTCGGCAGAAATGACTGAAGCTAACTAAAATGTTTCCATTTTGGATAACGATAGATGGCAGTACAGCTTAGCGAAGAAAAGGATTACGTGCAGCAAGACAAGCAGCAGATTATCCAGGACTTGAAGAAGCGTTTTTTGCAGCCTGTCCGGGAGAAATTGCTTCAATTTGAGCAGGAACTCAAAGATCGGTAGCAAGGGTTCGAGTTCTGTTCCATTTAAACTTTGGTTTTTGTTGAAATTTATTATTAGACTGTAACTGTAACTGTATTCTGTCATCTGTTGTTAGCGACTGCATTTTATTGGAATTTTATGTAACGGGACATAAGATTGTTGAGGAGTCAAATGGCTTCGCTCATATATGGTTTAGGTGTGCCACTAATGTTTAGATCAAAAAATAGTATTTGCTTGCCTGCAATGGTAGCTGTTTAATTGAAATCCTCCACATATTTTTCATAGTATGTTTTCTTTGCACTTAGATTCATCTGTTGTTGGAATTGGACCAGTCGGTTAGATTGGGAATTGATCGGTAAATCAATTTGGATTGAATCGGTTTTTGAGAGAAATGCTCAATTTGTTGGAAAAAATTCTCTTTTTCATCTTCTTTAATTTGCAAATTAAATTGTTTCATGAGTAAAATTCAACCAAGAATCCCCTTCCATGGAAGTTAAGATCCGTAACAAACAGGAAAAGTTATTCTCCCTTCCCTCTTAAGCCCTGCTTTTTTTCTCCTAAGTGGCCCCTCGACCTTGGGGCTGGTATTGCTCACATCTCGACTGTTGTAGTCAGTATTTTTTTCCCTTTGCCTTTCTCTTTGGCAAAATAAATCGAGTAGTCGTCCTTTCTTTTGTGCCTTTTTTTTTTGTTGGCGAAAGGCGGCGGCTTGCTTCCTCGGGTGCTCTTCCACTTCTCTTGTTGCTGGATCGGTTCTAATTTTCTTCGACTTTTGTTTTGAATGCTTGGCAAGGTCACTGCACAAGGTGGTGCGCCGTTTCTGTTTGACCTTAAAGGCTCGAACATGGTGATGTTGATTGAGTTGCACTGGACCCTCTCTAAGGCGTTGGATCTACAGCTGTCGAGGGGTGACGATGGTCTTGGTGGCTCTGTCCTAGGCTTTGGCCCCTCCTTGGTAGTGAATTTGCCGGTAGTTTGTTTGTCAGCTCTTTTGGACCTATTCTCTCCGGTCATCCCCCCCCCCTTTTTTTCCCTGTTGCAAGCGATAGTCGCAGTAAAAACCTATGATCCTTTTCAATAAAAGAAAATAAAGGTGAAAATTATATTAAAATTTTAGTTTAATTATACCCCACTCCTTGTATTCTTCAGACTTTTGAAAATTAGTACCTCTATTTTTCTAATTTGAAAATTAAAGTCTAATTAAAAACACTCAATGATCTTCCATTAGATTTGAATATGCGGTATTTAAGTATTCATAGATCTGATTTAAAACTTAAGGTCCAATTCATAACATATTTAAATTTAATTGAAATCAATTAACATTGATACAATTGGATTTTAATTTTTTAAATCATACTAGTAGATAATTAAATTATTGAAATTAAAAGCAGGGAGGTTAAATTTAAAAAAAATTAAAGTGTACAAAGACTAGGGGCGTTATTATACTTAAAATTTTAAATATCAAATAAATAGAAATGTATAAAAATGTTTTAAAAATAATAAATTATTATTAACTAAATTAAATAGTTTAATTCAATTAAAAAAAAGTTAAATAAGTTACTTTTTGGTGCAAAATGAAAAGTAGAGAATGAAATGGGAAATGAAGAAAATATGTAAGTCCTAACTTCTAAAATGGGATAGAATTTTGTGGTACAACTTACATTTGTTTTAAAATTTTTATAGTCAAAGTATAATTTTATTTTTACTAATTTAATTTAATTTAATTTAATGGGCTTTGTCTTCCTCTGTTCCCCTCCATCCTCTCATTTATGTCTCCCACACCAAAGAGATGCTTTGCTCCATTTTAAAACCACCATTTCTGTTGATTGTGATTATTATTATTATGGTGGTTACTACCCCAAGACAGAGGCTATATCAACTGAGTTAAATGTTTGTCACAAAATTATATAGTAATATATTGAAAGTAGTAAAATCATCGGCAAAAAGACTATTAACAATGATGGGATAAAAATAGCCGACAACACTTTTAGTGACGAAGAAAGTGTATACATTACCGTCGGTTAAGGTTTATACCGATGTTCTCTATAATAATGTTATACGCAAGGTTTATAACAATGAGTGAAAGACTTAATGATAAAATATTCATAATATAAATATTTCTATTTAGCCACAAACTCAAGAATAATTAAACTCATTACACCAGAGCTCAAGTAAGCTTACCTATAGTCAATATCTCAACCCAAATAAGCTGCTGTTTAATTTGTCACTGTTTTGGTGTTGTTTTTAGTACTATTTTGTTGCTACTTTGTTGTTGTTTTGCTATTATTCTATTATTGAGTCTTATATCTCAAATAGTCATTTCAAGTTGGGTGAGATTTGGATAATTATATATGATACTGATATTATGTATGGACTTGACTTATAAAAACCTCTAAATGAGAGTTGTAGACATTTTTCTTAAGGGTAAACTATGTTATTAGTCATTAAATAACGGATAAGTTTTTGTTTAAGTCACTTAACTAAAAAATTATAATTTGATCACTAAATTATTCGAAAATTTTCATTTAAATTACTAAACTATTCAAAAAATTAAATTCAAATATTACAATAAAAATAAAAATACAAATAAAAATATAATAAAAAATATAAAAATTAAAACGAATCGAAACAAATAAAAAGCCGCGATATAAGTCATTGTCACCTATGAGTATGACCTGTTGGGAAATGGCAATTGCAATATTGCAACAATATTATTCTACTTGTTTATTGAAACCATATATATATAGTCAATGGCCGTTTGTTTATGTCTTATAAAAAGAATCCCAATGAAAAGCTTCTGAATCTGGCATTAGAATCTCCGCCTACGTACTTTAAATATTTGAGGATTCAATTGAACAAAAAAGACAAATCACAAACATTTGTGAAATTTCATGGGAAACTACTTCATTACTTCATTACTATTTATCCACACTAATCTAATCAACAACCGTGTGGACCTATACAACCTATATCCTTATTATTCATCATCATTTTTTTATAGAATTAAAATATTCTTAAGTAAATTTGATGTAATTTTAATTTTAAGAATTTTTAAATTTTAAAATTTAGGTCTAACTGTTAATATCGTTAAAATATTTTTAGGGGCAAATTCAGAAATTTGATTATAAATTTTTAATAGATCAAAATATAAGTTTATCATGTATTAATTTATAATTTTATTATTTTTGAAGGGCTAAACAATTTTTTTTTTCATTTTTAGGGTTTATATTTTTTTATTTATAAGAGAAATGAATTGAAAAAAAAATTAGTTAAATTTGCCTTTGATTATTTTGTTAAATTTAAGCTCATTACAACTCATTTTTTTAATACATAAATTAAAAAGTATATTTTAACTTTTTTATATATATATAATTTAATATTATCTTGCCCCTAAAATACAAAACAATCATCAAATCCTGTGTATGCCATTTGCGTTTTTTTTTATAATTCAATAAATAACCTCAACCTGAAAACCTTGTAGCAGAAGCTGAAGAATCTGTGTTTGTGCTTTTTCCTGAAATTAAGCTTTCAACTTCAAAGGTCTGTTTTCCTCTCTTTCTCTCTTTTTGTTAAGCATCAAATCAATAATATATGTTCATGTATTACACATATATATATGATAATCCAAAATGCTTAATTCAAGTCATGGTATTTTGTTCTTTTGCAGTATATCACAAGTGTAAAAGGAGCAATGCAAACAAGCTATCCTGGACCTTTTTCTGTTCATAAGTTCCTCAATAGTGACCCAATAGCGCTTTATTCAGCATATGAGAACTCACCAAGTCCTTATTTTATGCCAGAGCACCAACAACAAGAAGCCCTTGCACCAATATCACAACCATCAATGTCACAGCCCCATCCTTATAGGTTCAATACCGGTTTAAACCAGTCATGGTTACCGAATTCAAAGACCGGAAACCATGATGGAAATCGAAGATATAATCAAAAAGTTGCAGTTTGTGACCCATCTCTTTGTGGTGAAAAAGATGATTTCATGGCATTTACTCATGTACCAGCATCAAGTCCTTGTGGCAGCCCTCAAGGTTCAATGTCTCAAGGTTCAATGTACGCAAAGCAGAGTTTAACGTTGAAAGAGAAGCTGCAATTGCAATATTTGACTAAAGAGCTTGAGATTGATGTGAGTGAAAGTTCACCTCTTGGCCTTGATCAGGTAAATGTGTATATATATATATCATGTTTAACAATATAAGTACCATGGAGGCCCTTAGATTGCATGTTATCTCCCTCAACTCAAAAAATTGTTAAATTAGTCTTTGTAAGTTACATCAAACGATAAATTGATCTTTTTTTTGTTAAAAACTGGCATGGCTAAGAAAATAACTAGACAATAACACATGACATGTCACGTGTACCTCATGCTAACATATAGGAACCAATTTTTAACAGTAAAAATAGATAGAATTTTTAACAAAAAGATCAATTAGCTCTTTAATCTAACGTAAAAAGACTAATTTGGCCATTTTTTGAGTAGATGGGTCACAATGCAAAACTAGTCCTTCTATATCAACATGAGATACACATGGTGCGCCACGTGTCACTGTCTAGTTATTTTGTTGGTCACACCAATTTTTAACCAAAAAAAAAAAAGATTTAATTGCTTTTCAAACTAACGTATATGAACTAATTTGCTCATTTCTTGAGTAGATGAGGACTCCATGGTATATTACCCATGTATTCGAAATCTAACATCCATCTTATATAATTAGGAAATACATGAAGAAACTCCACAAGTTTCTTCAGATCAAGGGATACATCAATTGGGATTTAAAAGAAATCATGTTACCTCAGTTGTTAACATGGATGGTTATATACATTCAATGAATCAACAATATACTGATGCTATGGCTGCACATAAACAAAGAATAAGGTGGATACCTGAGCTTCATGAACTTTTCTTAAATGCAGTGGATCAACTTGGTGGCCCTGACTGTGAGAACATATATATAAACCATCTTTTGATTAATCATCATGAGCTGATATCTGGGTATTCTTTTGTTTTTAAACTTAACAATTTTTTTCTCTATGAAATCATATATAGGTGCTACACCAAAGAATATTTTGAAACTTATGAATGTTGAGGGTTTGAGTATCTATCATGTCAAGAGCCATTTGCAGGTAATTTTGAGGTAAATTGTGTATATATGATGGGATCTTCATGAATGTGTGTGTATATATATAGTGGTGATTGTATATAATGTTTCTTTGTATATCTAATTTGCAGAAGTATAGACTTGCCAAGGGTGTTTCAGAGCTGAAAAATGGTAAATATCCAACTATTCTTTGAAGAAAACTGAATTATGTTTTATGTTGTATATTTGTTGAATATAATGTTGTTTTTCGGGTTAAAATATTATATTGATCGGCTTTTTTTATTTTAATTAAATTTGTAGTTATCTTTTGGCGACCAATCATAAATTTTGTAGCGAATTTTGAATAAACTTTAACATAAAAAACTAAAATGACTAGTTTATAATACCCTTATAAATATTCTCTCTCTGAAGCCCAACAATTGGTATCAAAACAATTAGCTTTGGGGACCTAAGCTCTTAGATGCACTTTTTGGGAGTTTTTGAAAGAAAATTTTATCTTCTTTGTTAGCACACAACCCTAAATTGTCAAATTCTAGAATTGTGAGCTCAAACAATTTTTCTCCACCTCCTTTATTGGTTGGTGAAAATGCACATGTCTTCTAGGAAGTAGTGGAAATTGGTAGAGATCAATCACCATCGAGGACCAATCCAATTATAGTTCAGGTCAAACAACATAATTAGTGTGACAAAAAAATATATAAGGTAATGTCATGTCTGTAAAATGGAATTTATTATGTTTTTTTCACAAGGATCGACTTGTTAGATATCAAATCAAACTTAAGATAAGCAAAAAGAGGAGTTCTAAGGTTCAACACAAACTAAATCAAAAGATTCTGGAGAATCTAAGATGAAAAATAATGAAATTGTCAAATAGTATTCAAATAAGATTATGGTCACTCTTAACAATATTACGTTACTTAAAGATGAGTTTTGTGATAAGAGGATTATGGGAAAAGTTATTATAACTTTACCAGATTGATATGAGTCGAAAATTTCACCTTTTGAAGATTCAAAATATTTAGCCAACATCTCATTATGAAAGTTAATCAATACTGGTTACACTAAAGAGCAAATAAACAAGAAGAGCATGCTAAAAGAGTCTTTCAAACAAGAAAAGATGGATGTCTTTCTAACAAAGGAAAAAAAAAGAATT
The DNA here is from genome assembly GCF_007990345.1 of Gossypium hirsutum. Classification (NCBI taxonomy): domain Eukaryota; kingdom Viridiplantae; phylum Streptophyta; class Magnoliopsida; order Malvales; family Malvaceae; genus Gossypium; species Gossypium hirsutum. The sequence continues at coordinate 2,072,427 of NC_053431.1, read as the reverse complement.
TTTGTGATAAGAGAGAGAAACAAGGAAGAGACGAAGACCGTGAAAAAGATGGTGGAAAGAGAAAATATTCATCTTGTTCATCACTTGAAGGGGTACTACTAATTAGATCAAACAATAGGAATAAGGACACCTTGGATAAATTTGAAGAGTAGTTTTTTTTATATTATTCTTAAAGTTTGAATTTAAGTTCTCTTATTAGAGATGCAATACGATTTATCAATGCACTCAACACTTAATAGTAATTTGAAGAATTTTTTATATTGCACGGAATTAGGCGGTTTAAAGAAACCAAACATATTAGCAATGCTCTTCCTCGATAACATGATGAAGATGATGTTGAAGATTTAGATGGAAAGTTTTTTATGAGAGGTACCAAACCACTATAGTGTAGCTAACGAGCAGGGTTGAATATAATGTTCTTTTATTGGTTAAAATATTATAATAGTTGTAAGTAGTTTTTCATTTAAACTAGATTTCTAGATATGATGATAATTATAATATTTGTAGTAGATTTTGGATAAATTTTAGGAGGATTAGAATTTAAATAAGAATAATGATGTGGACTAAAATGATTGATTAAGTATTTAGAATATAATTTAAAGAATATTTGCACGTGAGTTTCGATACAGCTTTTCCAACAATAAATATATGGACTTTTCACTTAAATTTTCTCACATATTTGGAAGATTATTCTCTCAACTCACACACATAAGAAAATGTCATGAATCCCAAACACAGATACTTAAGAGAAAATAAAGAATCCTGATAACATATATTGCACACAAACCATTTCCCATTTTACTTTTTTTCCCCTTAAAATTTTCATAAATCAATCTGCTGATTAAGCATATGCCAAGATCAACACTTACTGCTTTTACACTTAGTAGATAAAGGAAGTTCCAGATTTGAAGAAGAGAGAGCAACTTTAATTGAGAGTGATGATCATCAAAGTGATGGCAACATAGAAAGGTGTGATCCAAATTCAAGTAACTTATAATTGTTTTTGAGTCATTAATTTATGGCACAAAATTAAGCACTAATATCATCCTTTCAATGGCATTTATTTGCAGGGAAGTGGATGTAGTAGAGACCTTGAAAATGCAAATTGAAGTTCAAAAGCTGTTGCATGAACAGCTGAAGGTGTGTTAATGTTTTCTCATAGTTATTCCATTTGAGTTTTTTTTCTATATGTATATCCAACACTTACACTCGAATCCGAGTAACGACAGGTCATGCTCTTGCAAACACTTTTTACCGGTGTTTTTCTCTTTTGGGGTTCAATAGGTGCAAAAGGAGCTTCAGCTGCAAATACAGCAACAAGGACAGCTCTTGAAAAAGCTTATGGATGAACGTCGTCACAAATCTGGGTCGGCCAATAAGAAAATGTTTCCAAGTGAAAATCCATTTTTATTTTCATCTGAAACTGCCAGCTTCTTCCAGAAATCTGGATCAGCTAAGTCCATTACAGATTGTTCTTCTTCAACTCATTCACCCAAACATAAAGCCTCTGAAACTACTGAATCTGAACACTGTCAAAAGCGGCACAGAGGAGAAAGCAGCTAAAAACCAACATCCCAAAACAAATAGGAATAAGAATACTTTCTTTGTTTTTGTTGAGAGATTTCTAACACGTTGAGAGAAGTCTTTTTAAGTCTTGTCCACCTAGAGTGGCGGACTCCTCAACATGTTTGGTATTGTCCTAAACCAGGGTTTTGTCTCTTGACTTCATCGAGGGTGGTGAAGGGCTCAGAGAGTGAGAGTACCTCATCAAATTGAACACTCCCGCTCCGTGAATCCTGCCTCCAGCTCGGGCTCTCGACAAAATTGGGATACAAAACCCCCACCTGTAACAATACTGAACGTGTTGGAAGTCCGCTAGCTCTGGACGGACAATACTTAGAAGATTTCTCCCAAAAGAGTCAGAAATCCCTCCACAGTTTTCATTACGCTAAAAATCTTTGCAATGACTGAAAACAGTTCCTGCTTTTGTTTTAGTATTTCTGTCAATTTTTTTTTTTGATAATTTTGGTCATGTTTGTGATGAGAATTGATAATGTTTAGAAGAGATGCAAGACTTCTTTTGTAAGTGTCTTTATTGTAAAGAAATAAATTGTAATTAGGGTGGACAGGACTTCAATATAGGACGATAAATGAATAGAAAGCAATGGATTTGAGAATATTTGAAGAAATGAACAAATATCACAAATGAAAATGATGAAATCCTTGGTTTAATTGATACCAACAAAAGCATACAAAAGACTTTAGATGGTTTTTCTAGGTATATTTCTATGGAACACAATGTCATTCAATAATCAGAACAAAATCATTTCACTAGAACCACAGCACCTATGTTGTTCCGACTATTCATTTTTTTCTTTCAAAATCCATATCTGAGTATGAAATTTTGACCCTTCAAGGATCCTCCAAATACATGAAAAAACTTTAAAAAAATCCAAGCATACATGTATTCATCAATGAGACTTAAATCCGAACAACATACCTCAATGCTACTATATTGAATCGCCTTTTGTTTTCTTCTTCCGTGACCCTTTTAGGGCAGCCTTAGTTTTAGCCCATTCTTTCAATGAAGTAGAGCTTCTCATAAATGAACATGTCCCCACTGTGCTAGTATCTACAGCAAAACCTTTGACTGGTTCAAAGTTGCTTATATTCTCAACAGCTGGGAGAGAAGTATCGTTACTGCCCTCAAGAGTTTGAGGGTTGGTTTCCGGAATACTCTCAACAAAGTCTCCTTTTCCAACACCTTCAGTCGTAAATTGGTCCATTTCGTTGGTATAATTTCCATCAGCAGACTGCACCACATCCTCACCAGTGGGCTTTGCAAGCTCTTGTGAAGTAGTAGTGCCAGGCAAAATTTGTGAGATACTAAAGGATTTGCTCTTATCACTTACCAATTGAATCCATGAAGACTTGTGGAGCCATGAAGAACCTCTTCCTGTATTACTTGAAGTCATGCTAGGTTTATTTGACTGGGCTTCTGCAATCGCATTCGCTATTTCCATTTTGTCTGACATCCCTTCCGAGTTCTCAGGTGTTGACAACTTGTCATTCTTGCTATCAAGAGTGTTGTCCACTTTGGGATCATCAAAAACGTGTTGTTCCTCAGTGGTATCAGCATTTTGAAGAATATTGGAGAGACTGAATGCACTGTCGCCTCTACCTCCAACAAGTGCCTTCCATGAAGACTTTTGAGACCACAAACAACTAGTACTCGACGGTTTGAGACTACAATCTTGTTCAGTCATTTGAGCAATGAGGGGTCCCTTCTCAGCAGGTACAGTGGAGACAGCTTCATTTCCATCCCTTTCTTTGGTAGAAATTAGTTTCATCTTCTTTCTAGGAAGTAAACGATCTTTCTTCTCTTCGCACTCATTCTCATTTGATTGTGTCTCACTCAGTTTAAAATTCTAGGTGTCATAGAAATATGAAGAAATTAGGACCCGATAGTACGTATATACATGATCCTAGTAGCATATAAGAAAGCATCTACTCTGCACCAACCAAGAGAGAGGGTATACCTGTTTTGGTGATACCTTAGCACGCTTTGTGCTTCCTGACAAAGCCTTCCCTTTGTTTTCCGTTGACGCCACATTAATTACGAGGTCATCATCAGTTTCATCATCCTCCTCAAAACCTGCTTCAATCTCATCACACTGCGAATTCATTCTCAGTTGAGATGAAAGAGAAGGGATTTCATGTTTATCATCTCTGTTCGGTTTCCTCTTCTTTTCAGCATGCAAAGCATTCTTTTTCTGCAACTTGCTTGCACTCGGAATTGCTCCATCCTTCGAAACTTTGTTTTCACTAAGTCTAGTTTTCTGTGTGTCAAATATGGCAAGAGAATGAAATTAATTACAAGGAGAACAAAACACTAACACACCATGAAATCAAACAGCTTTTTGCAGTAACTAACATCAGATTATACCTCAGTGGAGACTTTTTTCGACTCTCTGATCCCAGACATAGCTGTTCGTTTTTTTGCATTAGAAACGACATTAATTATGAGATCATCATCGTCGTCGTCATTTTCCTCCTCATTGGAGGGTGAATCCTCAACTGGTTCAATGAAATTGTCTCTTTCCTTTACTATGGCGGACCTGCTAATGTTGGAAATATTTTCCCTCTCAAAAAGCTTGTTCATTACTGAGCTCATCAAGCTAAGCTCTTCCTCATTCATGCCATCATTTATTTCCCCATGATGTCGAACTTCTTTTTGTTTCACAGCATTGAAACGACCAGAGTGCTCTACACAATCACAAAAATGTAGAGGAAAAGCAGGGGCTTCAACACGTTGGAAACTGTATCTATGCTTTCCAGTCCCACTAAATGGCAACGATTTTATCTGCACAACATGAAAGTACCTGTCAGTTGAGCTGGTCGAGTTGGTTTTGGATCGGATTAATTCCACTTTTAAAATTTTCAAGTCATTTTAGCCCTGGTTAGTTTTGAGTTTGGGCCATTTCAAATTCAGGTCAATTCATGTTCATGTTGTTTCGGGTTTGGGTCATTTCATGTTCGGGTTGTTTTGGTTTAGGGTCATTTGAGTTTGCCAATCAAATTATTACCGGTTTGGATCACTTTGGATTTTGTCATTTTGGGCTATTTGTTAAAGTCAATATGGATTTGGGTTGGATGGTTTCAAATGTAAATGAGATACCGGTGCTTACAAGCTAATCAAACTCAACACGAATAGAACTCAAACTCAATTTGGTAATTATCGAGCTGAACTGGAGCTCAAGCAGTTTGAGCTATCAATCGAGCCAAATTATCAAGCTTGTTTTATTGTCCTTAATATATATTATTAACTCTAAGCTTAATTATCAAGCCAAGCTCGAGCTTCAACACATATGAGCTTAGTCAAGCTTGAGTTCAAGTTTGAGTATGAAAATTGATAAATGACCTTAATCAAGCTCAAGTAACTTGAATATATCTCAAGCGGAGCTCAAGCTCAATTGAACTCAAGCCAAGTATCGAGCTCTAAATTTCGAGCAGAGCTTGAGCTCCCGGGCTCAGCTAGATTTCACCCTTAGTTCAGTTGACTTTTTATTATCAAATTGGGTTTGGATTCAGGTAATTATGGTTAGAATCATCCGGTTCCATAATGACATCTATGGTTTCAGCTGAAGCTAAACAATTCCCTATAACATAACAAAGAACAATGTTACTTGAATTTGGGACTGGTATATATCCAACACAAGGAAATGGGAATGTTTAATTTTTTTACAATTTACACACACATATATAGGAGCAACAACACAAACAACCGATTTAAGAGAGCAATTTGCAATACAAAATTGAAAATTTAAATTAAAAAGAAACCTAACCTTTGATAATCTAGGAAAGAAGATCCGAAGCTGGTTGTTTTGAGAAACCTGAACTTTGTTTTTGCTATTGTTGCTATCTGAAGAAGAAGGCTTAGCTTGATGGCTTCCTTCATTAGCTTCATCTTCAGCTTCTGCCTCAGCCCATTCCCGTTTCAGGCGAGTAAGAAAGTGTTCTTTAGCCTTTTCAAGCTTCAACTTGCCCCCTTTCCAAGCGCACCCATTATACTGTATTAATTTTCAAAAACAAATCAAACCATGAATTTCTAAAGCAGTAACCCTAAACATACAGTGTTCAAAGATTTCCCACCGTGCTAAATAGCTTGGAGATGGAGTTTGAGGTAGATGGGAGGATATCGACGTATGCGAAACTGCGACCTTTGGTCCTTACGATGTCCACTCCTTCCACCGTTCCCACGGCGGAGAATATCTTCCGCAGATCATCGCTGTTAACGCTTTGCCCCAAACCTCCAACATGTATTCTTGTCATAGTTGTGGCTGTGGGATCGGCCGCCATTGCCGGTCTCTGTGATTCTATTTCACAGTTTTGCCTTACTAGTAAAGGACTTACTTTTGGGTATTTTGGAACCTTTCGGGTTTGGGCTCTTTAAAGTTTGGGCTTTACAAATTACGATCCATTCATACGTACAAAATCTAAGTATAATTTATAATTGTATAATGGTTTAATATTTGTTTTGGCCCTTGTACTATAGTGAAATTCTCAATTTGACCATTTAACTATTTTTCCGGTCACTTTGCCCCCTCTACTTTCATTCTATCCATTACATTAGTCCCTTGACCATTTTCGTTCAAAAAAATCTCACATGTTCGCCCTTTGAAAATAGGCTTAATACATGTTTTTGCCCCTGTACTATAGTGAAATTCTCACCTTAACCCTTTTATTATTGTCCACGTGTTCACATTTAATTTGCTTTAATAGCCATGTATTTTTTTAATGGAAATAATCAAGAGGCTAACATGATGGATGAAACGAAAATAGGAGATAAAGTGACCTAAAATAATGTTGAAATGAGAAATTCACTATAGTACAAGGACCGAAATAGGTATTAAGCTTTGCATAATTTATTTATTATATTTCATGCCAGATTTTTTATATGAGGAAACTCGAGGCATGTCAACTAAAAATTTTAACACAAATATTTTATCACTACATATGTGGTTCTGTTGATATTTTATGTCATATTTATTTAAATTGTATTTATATATGTTAAATTTTTTTTTGAAGAAATATTCACTGGTTATATTAAAACAAGTCTAAAACAAGCAAAACAAAAACCAAAACAGAACAATTCTAGGAAGGGCCCAAAACATGGGAGTCCCAAAACTTGCCCAGCACAAAGTAAACGCAGGAAAACAAAGCAAAAATAGAAAGACCCAAGGAAATAAAAAAACTAACAGGTCCAAACAAAAGAAAAATAGCCCAAACATATAACCAGTAAAACAACAAAAGGGGTGCTCTAGAGCCTTCCACTCCAGCTGGAATCCACCCAAAAAACCCCTCTTCAAAACATCAAAACGTGTGAGCAGCAGCAGTCAGTAAATAAGATGTCAACAATAAATTACCTTCTGACCGTTTCAAAACCCAACAACGACATTGATTACTCCCTCCTTCTTGAAAAATCTTCTACAGATAGATTCAAAGAAACATTTCCATCTTCTTCACCTCTCCTCCGACTCCTCAAGTCCCTCATGCTCTCTGTCCTCCTTCGATCCTCAGCCACCGTCTCCACCGCGCCAGAAAATACTTGATTCGCCAGATAAGTTGACTCTCTCCTTCTTATTCCTTCTGAAGTAATGAGATGTGCAACCTTATTAGCATCCCTATTTGTGAAAAGGAAAACACAAGTCTGGAAACCCAGACTTAGTTTTTTAGAATCATTTATATACACAGCAACCTCTGATCTATCCTCATGCTCCATTTGCAGCTTACGAATTACCGTCCGGGAGTCACCCTCGATCTCCACCTCTTTCAAGCCAAGATGTAAACCAAGTTGCAGCGCATAAAGACACGCCACCGCTTCTGCAGCAAAGGCGGATGGTATGTTCGAGTTCATTACTATTTTAGAACCAATAATCTGCGCTTTATCATTTCGGATAACTAACCCAGAACACGATTCCTTTAGTTGTTTGTTGAAAGCGGCATCGAAATTAATTTTTTGTCTCGATCCAACCGGACCAACCCAACTTCCTACACAGAGACGTTCAACAGGTATGAACAATTTCAACCCATCCAGTTCCAGCATAAAATTTTTAACAAAAACAGTAATTTGAGAACCTGTTTTAACTTCACCTTCATGGATAAATTTATTTCTGGAAGTCCAAATCGCCCATAAAGTACAGACAATAATTCTGCAAAAAGCCGTAGAGCTAGATTGAAAAATAAGCTTTAACCAGTCTCTAAAATCAGTATTATCTTCAGGGAGAGGCCATCTGATGCCCAAATTTTCCCATGTTTCTTTTGCTGTAGGACATTCGTAGAACAAGTGTTCCCTCGATTCCACACCGTTTTGGCACCAACTACAGTAGCAGATCCTCTCAATCTCCGATATTGTAGGTTACTGAAAGCAGGGAAGAAATTACGTGAAACACGCCAAACTGTAATCTTTATTTTAGAGGGTAGATCTAAGTTCCATAGCTTTTTGTAAAATTGTTTGTAATTTGTCTGTAAGTCATTCTGATCATTGTATAAGAGAAGTTTATGCCTACTCTGCACCGAATATTCTCCAGTCGGCTCACCCCGCCAAATAACAAAGTCCTCATGCTCATACAAAGACAAAGGAATGCATAGAATTTGCTCCACTTCCTGCTCCGAGAAGGTATTACAGATCAACTCAGAGTTCCATTTTCTACCATTTGCCTCAATTAAATCAGCAACTTTTAATATGCTCATATTAACATTTGTATGCTGAATTTTGAAATCCTCATTACCAGGGATCCAAGCGTCTTCCCAAATAGAGACATGCTTGCCATTACTAATCCCCCAGCCCAAACCTTTCAGAAGTAATCCCTTGGCCGCCCAAATACTCTGCCAGGTAAAGGAAGGTAAATTCCCTAACCTTGAGTTTAAGAAATCAGACTCTTTAAAATATTTGGCTTTCAAAGTACGCCCTAGTAAAGAATTAGGATTACGTAATAAACGACAGCCCTGTTTGGCCAATAAAACAATATTAAAATGATTCAAATTATGAAAACCCATACCGCCGTCTTCTTTTAGCGCGCACAAAGACTTCTAATCACACCAATGCATGCCTCGCTTGCCCTGATTTTTCCTCCACCAAAAAGTCCCCATGATATTTTCCAATTCCATGCACAGAGATTTTGGCAATAGAAAACAAGCCATCATGTAAGTAGGAATAGCTTGCAAAACGGCCTTTATAAAAACCTCCCGGCTCCCCTGCGAAATGTGTCTTAGGCTCTAATTCAATTTATACAATTTTTGGAGATTTTTCAAACTTAAGAGTACTGCTGCTGTTCATAAGCAAAATGTTGATTTTTTACTTCTAATTTCAATTTAATCCTAACTAAACTCACTTACTTTTTTAATCTTAATTTATACTTTATTTCTACTCAATTTTTAACCAAATTTAGACATAATTATCTATTTTTCATCATAAAACTATAATTTTAAAATTTTTTCAATTTAGTCCTTAAAGCATAAAACTTATGAATCACTTTACAATTCAATGAATTTGTATCAATTTAGTCCTTAATTCATCATTTTACTCAACATGAATATTATCTAGAAATTTAATAACTTTTAAAATATCAACTTAATTTCATCAAAATCTTGTTCCAAAGCTTCTAAAACATCAAAATTAAAAAAAAAGTACTAAATTGACTTAACTATTAAACTTTCAAGCATCAAACATTGAATTTTCTCTTTTCTTCTTTCTTTTCTCTTTTTCTTTCTTCCTTCCCCTGTTTCGTTACACATTCTGTTTCTTTTTCATTCTAATTCTTTATTTTTTTTCTTTTTTTATTTACTTTACTTTTAATAATAATATATAATATACTTATATAATAATATATAATATATTTATATAATAAGCAAACATATATGTGTATTACAAGTATATGTATACTATTGGTACACATAAATTATTTTTATCATACACTTGTCTTATATTTAATTTATTTATCAAATAATATTAATTAAATAATAATAAATACATTAATTATTTACTTAAATAATAAGTTAATACATACATGATTACAAATGTATGTATTATATTAATTATACATGTATTTTATTTTTGCCATACACTTGGCACTTTTTTTTTGGCTTATTTGCCTTTTTAGTCCTTTACTTTTTTTATTCTATAATTAAACTTTCGCTCTTCATTCAATTTAATCTTTTTATTTAATTATTTTTAATTAAGCTAAATTCACTTAATTAAAATCTAATTAATTAATCATTTTACTTCGTAAATATTTTTAAATAAATATTTACGAATTCAGCAAAATTCGGGTCATTACATCCTTACTTCCTAAAGCAAAAGAGCCATCGTTTCGTTGAAGGTCCCGAATTTGATTAATACGCCTTCTCTGGGATGCATGCTTATGGAAAAAAGCAGTATTCTTATCACCCATTTTTAACCAGTTGGCACGGGGTAGCTGCTGCCAATACTTTTCCTCCTTATCCAGTTCCGTATTCAGATGGAGTTTGGCCTCAACAATCTCTCCTAAAATCTCCTCCGAACTCTCTTTACGATTTAATTCCTCCAGCCTCCTATTTAGTCGCTTCATCTGATTAAAATGAATGAGATGCCCATCCACAGCCTCTAATGAATCCCGACTCGTAGAAACATTAGAACCCAAAATATTAACCCGCTGTCTTTTTTTCCCGTCTTTATGAGAGAAAGGTTCCTCTTCCAATTCACAGTCCATATGTGCCACCCCCAAACCTTGCAAACAGCCCAGCCCATTAGAAATTGTTTTTGGGACAGCACCGTCCATTGAAACTCCAAGTAATTGATATTTTCCACCCGTCAAATCTTCTCTATCATTAATACTGAAATTTTTTCCTTTCTGAGACTCATTTAAAGTAGCTGAAAAGTTGGAACGTTCTAGATTAATTCCCAAATTAGAATTAAAATTTACTCCATAATTTCTTCCACGATTAAAGCTGGAGTGTTGGCTCGATTGATGCCGAGATCCGTACTTTCCAAAATTACTATCGTCTTCACTGCCCCGCAACCAGATATTGTTTGCAATGGAAGCTTTACTCCCTTGTGCCCTTAGCGACAAATCCCAACTCAATTTCCTGCAATCCATATTGAAGCCTCCTCGGACAAAAGCTATCCCCATGCCCAAGACATCCACATAAAAAGCAAAATAATGTTAATTTTTCATACTTAAACTTGACATAAGTGGATTTATTTGCCGAAATCATAACTTTTTTACGTTTTTGCAGGGGCATTCGAACATCAAGCTGAACACGTATGCGCATATAGTTCATATTACCAATTGCCAGTTTTTTCGTATCATACTCCAGAAATCTTCCAATAAAGTTACCAAATTGCACAGCCATGGAATCTCTAAAGAGACCTGGGGGCAAATCATGAATCTGAATCCACCAGTTAGAATACACCAAAGGAACAGACATTGTATCTTCATTTTCCCCATTCCTATGTAAAATCAAGAGATGATTATTAAAGGACCAAGGAGCACCATTGATAACCCTTGAAATATAAACCTCGTTAAAAAATTATCTGTGATTTGCACACCTCCCAAAGGATGCCAAATATTTGTCATTGTATTTCTCATTGCTGGAAAATGGACGACGCTGGCAGTAAGAAAACATCCCACCAAACAAAAACTATACACATCACAGTTAACCTCTGCGTCGTTCAGTAACGATAACGCCTCTTCCTCGCCATCATCCAAACTCAAACCTGCCATATCTCTCTCCATATTTTATTCAACAGTAAAGCAACTGAATATACTCAATGGCTAAAGCACCCACGAACACAAAACCGCAGAGAACGGAGACAATAGAAGGAACAGTACCCTAACGAAAGATTAAAAGGAAAAAGAAAAAAGAAAAAAAGAGCGTGTCAAAAGCGACAGACTAAAATGTGCCAATACGGCAGACTTGGTTCATCTTAAAAAAGGATCACTTTCTGTGAGCCGAGCAAATACTTACATACAAAAGAACAATTATATATTAAATTTTTAACAAATTAAATATTTAATTATTTATAAGATGATTGTGGTGATAGGAACATACTTTCATTACACATGCATACACTACATTTAAAGAGAGTTGCTCAAAAAAGACATATGAGTTACTCCTTGGATGCTCAAACCTTAACCACTAGATCAACCACCGGAGATGGAAGTGTAAATTTAAGTGTAACAAAAGAAAAAACAATAAACAAAGCCCCACGACGATTAAATAACATCATCATTTTGCAAGCTCTGCACTTTAATATGCATTCTGGATAAAATTTCGATAACAAGCAAGGCTTACAGCACAATTCTACAACAAATCCTATTAAACTACTCATATGGGCAGCTCTTGAGTGGAAAAGCCAAATCAAGAACAAATATAATCCCTACTTACAGATTTCGATCAAGCCAAACCGAAGTCTAGATAAATCAAATATGTTCACATTGATGCATTCACAAAAATGGGCTCCTGCTGCTGGTTCTTTTTCCGAATCCTATCAAGGATCACGGTAGTTCATATGAATGAAATCAAATTGTTGTTGTCTGGAATCACTTGAATTACTATGAACTCATTATGTGCTAGTCCTAGTCCTAACAGACTCAAGCAAGTGGTTCACTTGTTGGGTCTGTAGTTGGAACACTTGTTTCTTGGTTATCTGGTGTTAGAGATGGTACATCTGCCAATGGTTTATCTGTTGGTGTTGCATCTGCTGGTTTGTCATTGATAGACTTTGTTGGATTACTTTCTACTGAAGCAGTCGTATGTTGATTGCCTGATGAGGAAATAGCAGATTTATCATCTGAACCAGGTTCACTTGCTCCTGATATGGGTGGTGGTGCACCTGTTGCTGCTGCAGCAGGTGCACCAGGAGGTGGTGCTCCAATTGGCTTTCCTACTGTTGCAGCTGGTGCATTGGGAGGTGGTGCTCCTATTGGCGTGCTTGGTGTTGTGGCCGGTGCACAAAGAGGTGGCGTTCCTATTGATGTGCTTGGTGTTGCTGCTGGTGCACCAGGAGTTGATGCTGCTATCGGTGTGCCAGAGGTTGCAGCTGGTGCTCCAATTGACATTCCTGGTGTTGCTGCTGGTGCTCCTATTGGTGAGCCTTGTCTTGCATCTGGTGCAGCGGGACATGGTGCTTCAGTTTGGCGTGCTTTGTTTTCCGGCCGGTGCACTGGTAGGTGGTGCTCCTACTGGCATGCCTGTTGTTGCAGCTAGCGCAGCAGGAGGTGGTGAACCTATTGGCGTACCTGGTCTTGAAGCTGGTGCACCAGGAGGTGGTGCTTCTATTGGCTTGCCAGGTGTTGCATCTGGTGCATCAGGAGTTGGTGCTCTTGTTGTCATGCCTGATGTTTCTGCTGGAGGTGATGCTCCTGTTGTTGTGCCTTTCTTTGCTGCTGGAGGTGGTGCTCCTGTCGCCATGCCTGGAGTTGCAGCTGATGCATCAGTAGGTGGTCCTCTTGATGGTGTTGCTGATGTTTCAGCTTGAGCGCCAGGTGGTGGTGCTTCTATAGGTGTGCGTGCTGCTGGAGCTGCTGCACTGGTAGGAGTTGCTCCAATTGGCATGTCTGGTGTTGCAACTGATGTACTGGGAGGTGGTGCTCCTATTGCCATGCCTGGTGTTCCAGCTGATGTACCAGGAGATGGTACGCCTATTGCCATGCCTGCTGTTGCAGCTGGTGTGCCAGGAGGTGGTGCTCCTATTGTCATGCCTGGTGTTGCAGTTGGTGTGTCAGGAGGTGGCGCTCCTACTGGTGTGCCCGGTGTTGCAGCTGCTGTGTCAGGAGGTGGTGCTCCTATTGGCATGCCCGATGTTGCAGCTGTTGCACCCAGAGATGGTGCTCCTATTGGTGTGCCTTGTTTTGCAGCTGCTTCCCCAGGAGGTGCTGCTTCTACTGGTGTGCCTTGTGTTGCAGCTGGTGCACTTGGAGTTGGTGCTCCTATTGGAGTGCCTGGTACTGCAGCTGATGCACTGGGAGATGGTGCACCTATTGGTGCTCCAATTGGTCCACTAGGACGTGGTCCTTCTATTGCCAATGGTGTGTTCGATTGTTGCTGGGAAGTCTGCGTTGCAGGAGCAGGATTTTTCTTAATAACAATTGAAGAAGAGAGTGCTGACATCCCAGGAGGAAAGATTTCAATAGGTGGTTTCTTCCCTGCTTCTGACAAACTCGAAAGTTTCAGCTCAAGAGCAGCCAGAAATGCAGCAGTAGCATCTGTCTTTGCCGTTGGAATGTGATCCACCTCCTTCTGTAACGCTTTGTTCCAAGCCTCAACCAGGTTCTTCAATGTTGATCGTCCATGAGCCTGAAACAAATTTTAGACTGGTCAGGAAATGCAAGAAATATGGTTCGGATGAGTAACAAATTGTCGACATGAACCACGTCATACATGTGCATGTAAAACAGCTCCCAGTATCCTGCCATGCCTTTTCCATATGAGCATTATCTCCCAATAATGCAGCTGCAAACGCCGCTTCCTGTCCCAATCCGAGTGATATCAAGTTAGTTCCTAAACCCTGCAATAACATAGAATATCTTTACCAAACAGTGATCAAATCAAGAACGCCAAGTGCAAAGATGATAATGGTAAACAGAAAAATTAGTAAACTCATTCGAACTATTACAGAACTGCTAAAGACCTTTCTCATAAGTGAAAACTAAAACTAGAAAATTGCTTTAAACAAGGATATGGATATAAAAATGTTGCATCGACTCTTCATTTTTCTTAAAGTATCTATGTCTATAACCCACAGTTAACACATTCAGACATGATTGTGGATTATGGTCCTCAAAGGTCACTCCAAATACATGAAAAAGACAGAAAAAGTGAACATTCCTGTGTTGGACACATACTTATTTCCGACATTCACACCCGATCCTAAATAACATAGGAGATATATATTTGGATAGCAAGAATTATTATAAATATCACCAACTTACACTCAAGCGTGTCAACTCTCCATGATTTGCAAGGCGAAGAGCCAGTCCTCTTAACTCATGCCCCGGTAAAGCTCCTTTCACTGAACCTGCAGTAGCTAACCTTTTAAGAGCTTCACCAGCAATGTCAACCTGGGCAGTAGCATCAGCTGCATCAATAAGGTCCAAAAACTCCTTTGCAAATTTTACTATGCCTTGAACAGCCTCAACCAAATTTTCCTTCTTAGCTGTTAGATTAAGGATATCATTCTTATCGAGTCCTGGATTATCTTGTCCCATGTCCCTGCTGTTGCTCATTTTAAGAAGACACTGAAGAGCTCGTTTCAAATCATTACTCTTCATGGCTAAATCAAACTCTAACCTGTAAACATAGAATAGCAATGTAATTGAAAAAACATGGACCAGAATGCAATGCAAGAATAACATGTGGTTCTTGGTGAACTCTAATTGGCACAAACATGGATGACGGCTTAATATGTGTATCAAGATTGATTATCTAATCTAAACTCTAACTGGTACAGGCCTTCCACCATCAACTTCCTTCCCTACATTTTTTAGCAAGCAGCGGCATTGCTGCAGGTTAATTTACAGATAGCCACATGAAACGATAGCAAATATGAAAGCAAGAATGCAAAGGCATGTGAGTATGTGAAAGGGAGAGAAAATCTTAACATTGAAAATTATTATGACTGAACTAAAAGCTCATGTCAAATTTGAATTTCAAATTTGAAAATGAAAAAAAAAAAAACAGACACAACAACCATAAAAGAAATCAAATACAAACAGGTAAGGCAAACCTCTTAGATATGCCAGGTAAATGAAGTGCTTCATTCGCATAGCCCATTCCAAGCAAAAATTGTGCTAAATCATCATGATGTTCCCTGGCAAGCCTAATTGCCCTGCAAAGGAAAATAATGAGATTGCACAAAATTGGTCTCATTTGAAATATAAAAGAAAGCTATACCATTTCACCGCACTAACAGCATCTCCATAAGCAGCGAGACACCGACAACGAATTCCTGGATGGCTTAGGGACAAGGCATGCACGGTCATGTACCTATAAAAGTAAAGTAATGAATGCTTTAGCAAGCCATTAAATATCTCAGAGTTGCAGGACAAGCTACCTATCAATGAGCCAAAGGACTCTATCTCTCACGCCAACCACAATTACTGGTCCGACTGGTCGCTTTTGCTCAGTTGGAAAACGAGTAACTGCTACTGAGACCCCTCCACCACCAACAGCTATCCCATTAACCTTTCTTTCTTCCATGTCATCCCCACCAACTTGAAATTTCTTTGGCAACGACAGAAAATGTGGCACAGAAGGAGCATGTTAGAAAGAAGCTAGTCGAACCACCTGACAAGAAAAAACATAGATGCAAAATAAAGAACCTTAATCAAATTGTAGACATTAAGGCATAGCATTCTGAATAATCCACTATCTAGAGACCATAAGAGATAATTAATTACAGCAATAAGAAGTCAACTGAGTGCTAGCTATTAAGAGTGTATTTCCTGTAATTTGTTCTTTTGACTAGCTTGGAATATCTTTAGCATGACAGAGCATCATTGTCAAAGGTGCATGGTGCAGACTAACATGCTAGAACCCTTACAACGGTAAAGGGGGAAGATGCAAAAAGGTGCTTGCCCGAGTGAAGTAAGGTGCTCATTTCTAAGAATAATAATATATTGTATTTAAAATATCTAAAATGCTAAAATCCAAAAGTATATGATTTTGTTAATAAACATTACATATTGTACAACATTACACAGCTTAATGTTCCAAAGATCAAGAAGTATCACAACTAACATCATCAAACAAAGTTCCAAGTTTTCTTTACTTCCATTTACAACAAGAAAAAGAACCTAATGAAACCAAAGGACAAATTAAGTCAAGCATAATTTTCTGCACCTTTTGACTTTAAAAAATGTACCCAGGCGCAAAAAGCATGTGCCTAATTAAAGCTGCCTCATCTGAAGGATTGTTCATGTTGTGCCATAGTGCCTCTGCATGTACCTTGACAACATTGACAGGGAGTGTGCAAAGCACAACCTACACTAATGACAACCAACAGAAAATTTACAAAAAGTTATATCAGAATTCTGACCTGTAACATAGGTGGTCTCAGTGTTATTTTTTCTTCTTTAGCAGCTTGGGGACCATCTACATTGATTAGAGCCAACTCTCCATGACCAGCAAGTGCTCTTGCCTGTGCCTCTCTTAGCTTCATCTCTTCTTTTCTCTTTCTTGTTTCTATGTCAATGGGTGCAACTCCAGCATCCACAAAAACACATCTGAAAAATGCAGCATATTAGATACGCACTGCAAAACTACTACTCTGCCCGTGTAGCATTCCGGGGGGGGAGTGTATTAGGCCTTAGGGCATCAACCAGAAAGAAATGGAGCTTTATGAATAATTTTCAGTGCTTTGACTGACATAAATGCTTGAAATAGGCATCAATTTCATTATATTGCTCAAAGAAGGAAATAAGGGGATAATTATCCAGCAAAGAATGTAAATCTCAACTGAAATAAGTAACTTTCCACAAACCTCCAACTTAATATAAACAAAATTTCTGAAAAAGGAACCTTATCTTACTCGATAGTAGTTGGTGTAGCCACAAACAATTGTCTCCGCTGCCAAACTGCTCCAGTGGCATGACTAATTGCAACATCTCCAAGGTATCTATACTGGGGGCGCAATGTAGAGATGACAATATAACGCTGATAAGCAAGAGCACAGTACTCAACGGTTTGGTCCCATGCAGTCCACTCTGGGTGAGGGAGAAAACTACCTACTGGTTGACAAGTTTCCCAACTGTACATTATCACTTCAATAATTATTATGTTAAAGAAAAAGAAATGGCATTCTATCTTTTTGTCAACTTATGGTAAAATTAAAATATGCATAAAAATGAAGTGGATATTAGGTAACATAAATATCTCAAAGCAATTACTTCAGGACTAAGGGTAACAGAAAATTTGGAACTAAACATACAATACACATACAAAGGCTGGTTCAGGAGTTCAAGTTAAACAAGACTTCTAGGTAGTCGATTCGGGAGTATTGTTCAAGTGGTGTTATCCCACATCTATTATGGGTTTTCTAGCATTTTATATTAAAGCTGGGCCCTCCATTCAATACCGATCGATTTTAAGTTGGATGCTTTAACTAGGGATTAGATTCCAAATTATATTGTGTTGTTCTTCCTGCCTGACAGCATACGAGGTCAACAACCCTAGGTGAGGTTGTCAACATGTGGGCAATGTTAGCAATTGCGCATGATTAGCCTATATAACCACCCAACAAGGCACTTCACTCTATGAATCGCCATCTCCTCAGATACTCAGGCTCACAGGAGAAAAACCCCACCAAAAACAATATCCAGATATGTTGAGGTCCAACTCATGGTCCTTAACAAGTTATAAGTCACGGGCAATGTTAGCAATTGCACATGATTAGCCTATTCAAGCGCTCAACAAGTTATTTTCAAAGACTCAGTTTAATTCGTTGTTTTGTGAAGTTTGTGAGTATGCTAAATATAGTAAGAACTCTTATCCTTTGAGAAATAACAGAAGTATCATTCCTTTTATTACTATTCACTTTGATGTTTGGGGACCAACTCGGCATACCTCATTGTCTAGTAATCGATGGTTTGTCATCTTTATTAATTGTTGTAAAAGAATGACTTGAATATATTTATTGAAGTCGAAAAGTAATGTGTTTGTATACTTTCAATCTTTTCATAAAATGTTGTATACTCAATTTGATGCTAAAATATAGTTTGGTACAAAGTACAACTTTGATGACTATTTGGAATGTTTTGGGATAATTCATCAAACTAGTTGTCCAAGAACTAGTGTTCAAAATGTATTAGGGGAAAGGAAGAACCGACATTTGCTTGAGGGAGTCAGATCTCTCATCTTCACTATAAATCTGCCGAAACCATGTTGGGAGTGATGCAATACTCGTAACTGGTTACCTTATAAATAAAATGCCTCTAAAGGCCCTTGATTACAAAAGTCCCTTAGAAATCTTAAAAGGTAAAAATGAATATATTATTCCAAGAGTGTTTGGATATATTTGTTATGTTCATGATCGGAAAGCTGAAAAGTTAGACCCACGAGCACTTAAATGTGTGTTCATTGAGTATTCCCCAACATAAAAAAGATACAAGTGCTATCGGCCTCTTTCACGACAAGTCTTTGTTAGTATGAATGTCACTTTCAAAGAAACTAAGGCTTACTATGATCTACACAAATCACCTCTTTAGGGGGAGAATGATAGAGAAAAAGTGATACCTAGCTCAATAACCTTGGAAGAACTTGTCTCAAGAGAAAGAATGGAGTATCAAACTCCAGAAGGTCAAGAAGAGGCTATTGTAGAAGAAATGGAGATTGATGTTGAGGAGGAGATTGTTGGGTGATTCAATAGACCGGATTTGAAGATGTATTCAAGGAGGCATGGAACAAAAAATGTCATCATGCAACCTACTATGCGCCAAGAATCTTCTTCTTCTGGTGAGTTACCCTTAAATCTCAATAATAAAAAAACCCTATATGGGCTAAAACAGTCTCCTAGAATATGGTTATACAGATTCAATAAAGTCAATATCTCTTTTGTCTATCGGCAGAGTGATGCGGACCATACCTTTTTTATAAGACATCATAAAGATCAGATCGTCATTCTTATTGTTTGTGTTGATGATATATATAGTGGTAATAGGAAATGACGAGGAAAAAATTGTTCAACTGAAGCAACGATTGACCAAGAATTTGAAATAAAAAATCTAGGGAAATTACAGTACTCCTTGGTAATTGAAGTTTGTCTGATCAAATAAAGGAATCTTCATCTCCTAAAACAGATACATCATTGATCTCTTGACAGAAACGGGCATGGTGGGTTGCAAACTTGTAGAGTCACCCATAGAGAGCATCATAAGTTGCAAGTTGGGATCAGAGAAACAGTGGATAGAGGTATCAAAGATTAGTGGCGAATTTGATTTATTTCTCACAAACTAGACCAGACAGTGTTGAAATATGTATATATTTTAAATTTATTTAGGTAAATAAATCTTATTTGGGTAGATAAGTTTTATTCATATTTTAGAAATATTTTTATTTTATCTTTTAGTAGTTTATTAGAATAAGGGAACTATTTTCTTTTTATATTTTAGTAGTTTATTAGAATAAGGGAACTATTTTCCTAATTAGGATTAGGACTCTTTCCTCTATTTAAGTTCAATTCTTTAGTTAATAAGATGAGTACAATTTTATTCAAAGCTCTCTTGAAATCTTTCATGGTATCACAGCTAGGTTAAAATCTCTAGTAACATCATGGTTAAAACAGCCTTCACTGGAGATAAGAGATCCAGCAATCAAACAGAGGAAGAAAGTTCTACAGTTGAAACAACTACCGAGTGTACAATGACTCAAGGGACAGAG
Source organism: Gossypium hirsutum (assembly GCF_007990345.1). Taxonomy (NCBI): domain Eukaryota; kingdom Viridiplantae; phylum Streptophyta; class Magnoliopsida; order Malvales; family Malvaceae; genus Gossypium; species Gossypium hirsutum. Next base: position 2,052,510 of record NC_053431.1, on the reverse strand, counting down.
GCGTCTCACCTTTCTTTTCAACTGACATCTCACAAGTTGAATGGCAAGAATTATTCGGAATGGTCGCAGTCCGTAAAATTAACAATTGATGGGCGTGGCAAGCTGGGTCATTTAAATGGAGAAGTTCAGCAACTACAGGTGGGCGATCCAAAGATGAGCAAGTGGGGGTCAGAAAATTCTATGGTAATTGCATGGCTTATTAATTCCATGAAAGCATCCGGAGGTAAACCTTTTCTTTTTCTCCCAACTGCTAAAGATGTTTGGGACGCTGTGAAAAACACCTATTCAGATTTACAAAACGCTTCAATTTTTGAGTTAAAAATAAAACTGTGGAAAGCTAGGCGAGGGGAAAAAGAAGTTACTCTTTATTATAATGAAATGATGTCTCTTTGGCAAGAACTGGATCAGTGTTATAATGATGAATGAGAGTGTCCCGGAGATGTTGTAAAAGCTATGAAAAAAGAAGAGAATGAAAGAGCTTATTTGTTTCTGGCTGGTTTAAATAAAGAATTTGATGAAGTGAGATCTCGAATCCTAGGGAAAAAACCGCTTCCAAAACTTCGTGAAATTTTTTCTGAGGTTAGAAGGGAGGAGACAAGGAGAAAAGTAATGTTAAAGCCAGGGTTTGAAGCTAATGATGATAATTCTGCTCTTGTAACTATTAAAAATAATGATGATAGTGAAAAAAAGAAAAAATCTTGGTGCGATCACTGCAAAAAATATTGGCACACTCGTGAAACGTGTTGGAAGCTCCATGGGAAACCGACAAATAGAAGGAAAAAATAGTGGCAATGGTCGTGGTTCACAATCAGGGGATAGCAGAGCTTTCCAAACAACTAATGGAAATTATGAGGGCCAAAGTTCTTTGAAAGGGTCTTTATTCACTAAGGAACAATTAGAGCATCTACACAAGTTTTTTCAATCACCACAATTTCGGATGAATTCTTCTATTCCTAACTCATCCAATAATCCTTCTTCCTCTTTTGCCCAATCAGGTACTGATTTTTCTATTTTTTTCAGTGTCAAGCCTTGTAAAACAAACACATGGATCGCTGATTCTAGAGCTAGTGATCACATGACTAGCAGTCATTTTCTTTTTTTCAACTTACACACCTTGCACAGGAAACAAAAAGATCAAAGTAGCAGATGGGTCCTTCTCGACAATAGCCGGCAAAGGCACTGTTAAAATTTCATCTTCCTTGGTTTTACATGATATTTTACATGTGCCAAATCTAGCTTGTAATCTCATATCGGTCAGTAAATTATCCCAGTCTTCAAATTGTCATGTTATATTTGACTCCTCTATGTGTAAGTTTCAGGACATGGTCTCGGGGAGGATGATTGGCAATGCTAAAGAATTTGGTGGAATTTACTTTCTTGAAGACGACCATCTAAGTCGACCAACAACTACTTTATGTTTAAATTCTGTTTTGATTTTAATAAGGTTATGATTTGGCATTATAGGCTTGGACATCCTAATTTTTATTATTTAAGATATTTGTTACCTAATCTATTTAAAAATAAAAATCCTTCTTCATATCATTGTGAATTTTGTGAATTGGCTAAACATCATCTGTCATTCTTTCCACCTCAAAAATATAAAGCCTCCAAACATTTTTCGTTAATTCATAGTGATGTTTGGGGACCTTCAAGAGTCTCGACTTTTTCAGGAAAACGTTGGTTTGTCACATTTATTGATGATCATACTCGACTTTATTGGGCGTTTTTATTAAAAGATAAGTCCGAAGTTAAAAATGTGTTTCAGACTTTTTATGCTATGGTGAAAACACAATTTGGTGTGAAAATAGAAGTATTTCGAACTGACAATGGTGGGGAATTTTTTAGCGACCAATTAGGTGTTTTCTTAACCAAACATGGAATAGTCAACCAAAGTTCTTGTACAAATACACCACAACAAAATGGGATTGCAGAAAGAAAAAACCGACATCTTTTGGAAGTAACTAGAGCCTTGATGTTCACCAGTCAAGTACCACGTTATCTTTGGGGTGAAGCCTTGTTAACAGCTACATATCTTATTAATAGAATGCCCAGTAAAACTCTAAATTATAGAACTCATTTTAGTCTCTTTAAAGATAACTTTCCTAACTTTAAATTGATTACAGATTTATCCCTCCGAGTTTTTGGGTGTAGTGTTTTTGTTCATCTTCACAACCAAAGTAAACTAGATCCTAGAGCAAAAAAATGTGTCTTTGTTGGTTATGCTTCTAATAAAAAGGGTTACAAATGTTATGATCCAATTGATAGGAAGATTATAGTTACCATGGATGTCACATTTGTTGAAACACAATCTTATTTTGATTCTAATCTTCAGGGAGGGAATTATACTAAGGAAGATTCTATAATTGATCAAAAAGAGACTAGGAATATACAACATAGGGATTCTAATAATGGGGAAGGCGAATTTATAATTAACACAAAAATTAATGATGTTAATGTTAATGAAAAGGAGGATGAAAGTGTAGAGTCTGATCATGAAAATAAAGAACAAACAAAGGAGTTAATTGTTTACTCAAGAAGAAATCGAAATCAAGAAAGTGGAATCCACCAGATTCATCACCAAGAATCCGACCCGCAAGATCTTGTCAAAAGTCCAAGTAAAGCTCATAATCCAGCCAATGAATTTTCTGAGTTAGATATTCCAATTGCCAAAAGAAAAAGTGTTAGAAATATTGTCAAATATCCAATGTCTAACTTTGTATCCTATAAAGCCTTATCTTCGACATTCTCAACCTTTGTTTCGTGTCTCGATACTGTACAAATACCCAAAAATGTGAAAGATGCTTTACAGGTTCTTGAGTGGAAGGAGGCTATTTTAGAGGAGATACGTGCTCTTGAAAAAACAGGTACATGGGAAACAATGGAATTACCCGTAGGGAAAAAAACTGTGGGCTGTAAATGGGTGTTCACAACCAAATTCAAACCAAATGGATCTTTAGATAGATACAAAGCCCGGTTGGTAGCTAAAGGGTACATTCAAACATACGGGATAGATTATCTTGAAACATTTGCTCCAGTGGCCAAATTAAATTCTGTCAGAGTTCTTTTATCAATTGTTGTTAATCTTGATTGGTCTTTACAGCAACTAGATGTGAAAAAAGCTTTCCTAAATGGAAAACTTGAAGAAGAAGTTTATATGGATCCTCTTCCAGGTTTTGAAGAAAAATTTGGAACTCGAGTATGTAAACTCAAGAAATCTTTATACGGTCTGAAGCAGTCTCCTCGAGCTTGGTTTTAATGATTCACTCAAGTTGTTAAAAAACAAGGTTACTCACAAAGACAAGCTTTGATTTTCTTGTAAGCAAGTTGGGCATGATTGATATATATGCACCAACTTGAGGGAGGGTGTTGAAATATGTATATATTTTAAATTTATTTAGGTAGATAAATCTTATTTGGGTAGATAAGTTTTATTCATATTCTAGAAATATTTTTATTTTATCTTTCTTTTTATGTTTTAGTAGTTTATTAGAATAAGGGAACTATTTTCCCAATTAGGATTAGGACTCTTTTCTCTATTTAAGTTCAATTCTTTAGTTAATAAGATAAGTACAATTTTATTCAAAGCTCTCTTAAAATCTGTCAGACAGAGCATACAGCATACTCGATTAGTGTGATGAGTCAAGTTATGCATGACACTTGAGAACCCCATATGCAGGCTGTCTTTCACATACTATGCTACTTAAAATCTACTCCAGAAAAGAGACTTTTCTTCTCTAAAAATGGTCACCTCTAGATAGAGGCTTTTACAGGTGTAAATTGGGTTGGATTTTTAAACAATCAAAGGTCTACAACTGGTTATTGCACACTTGTGGAGGGAAATTTAGTCACTTGGAGAAATAAAAAGCAAAATGTAGTTGCTCGATCGAGTGTTGAGGCAAAATACAAGGTTATGGCTCAAGGTGTTTGTGAGCTTATTTGGCTACAGAAGGTGTATACAAGGTTATGGCTCAAGGTGTTTGTGAGCTTATTTGGCTACAGAAGGTTGGAGGAGTTGAAACTGTCAAGTAAAGGAAAATTACCATTGCACTGTGATAATAAGGCTGCATTAGCATAGCTCAAAACTCAGTCCAACATGATCGAACAAAACATATTGACATAGATCACCACGTCATCAGAGAAAAATTGAACTCAATCTCTTAGACTTAGTTCATGTGACATCAGACAAGCAGTTCACTAAAGGATTAAGTAATTGAACCTGATTTGCAAGTTGAGTATATGTAGTATCTATGCACCAACTTGAAGGGGAGTGTTGACAACTTTAAATACTAGCTGACGACAGCAATATTGATAGCCATGAGATTCTTTCAATCTCTGTAAATTAGAGATTAGATATACTTGATATTAGGGATTGTATATTATTTCATGCCTTATTTTTCTCTTTGTATAAAAACTTATGTAATCATCTTTTTTAGTATGAGTGGAAATTATTCAAATCCCTACAAAATTAGTCTCTCAAATATCTTAATTCAACGCTTTATGCTTGGAACCCAACCAAAAGTTGTACTATTATACCAGACAAAATCAAGTTACTGGCATACAGGAATGATAATAACTATTTTCACCTGAAAAACTGAAAGTTTAGAGTCGCTGCCTCAGCAGTAGATCTCTGAGAAGAAAACCCATCATCATAAGAACCAAATCCGGACACCGGCATAGACTGAATTGTTGATATAGTTGTTGCAGAACCAAGGGTATTCCTGGGAGATGTTCGATAGGCAATACCAAATAGTGCCCCTCCATACAGGCCAACGACCTAGTAGAGAAATTTGCAAATTATGATAGGAGTCTAACCTTGTGCTGTGCAGCAAAAATGGAGTGTTCTGAGAAACACATCCAAATCTAACAATACGAAATCTTATCAGTGTTGTTTAATGCTGGAAGTATAAATTCTTTCAGCAAGTCATTGAAATTTCCAGAAATAGTCGGCAGCAGCAAAGAATCTATCCAGTTATTTTTCACATATAATAAACACAACTAACATGATCAGAATCTCTCCCCTAGTTAAAAGAAAAAAAAAATTGATTTGTTGAAGGAAAACATAATTTGTATAAAAAATTTGTTACATACACACTGGCGCTAAGAAATCATCTCTCATATTTGAAGAACCAATGCATCCTGAATGAATCAAATTCTACCGAAATGAAGTAACAGATACATTACACAAGGAGATTAAAATACCGGTTCATTGCGACTACCTATGGACCTCATTAATATGTTTGATGTTCCATCATCTAGCAAAATGCGGACTTGAACATTAGCAGAAGCAGAATTAGCAGCAGCTGCTGCTGCTGCTGCCTGAGCTGCAGCTGCAGCTGCTTCTTTAGCTTTTCTTGATGAACTTCCTTTGGGAATAATGGGCATTCTAGGAGGTAAAGTAGACTCTAATATAGCAAATCTGTCACAACATGTATCCCAAGCCAGAAGCCTTGCACTCCCTGAATCAACAATGGACCAATTGCTAACCTTGTAGATTGAGAAATAAGGAATATCAGGCCACACAATAGCAACATACCTGCACGGAAGTTCTTCACTAAGATGACGTCTCACTATAAACAGTATGGTTAAAGAGCTGCATATTCCAGCTGAAATATCTGTCTACACTCATAAGATGTGTGTATGCACAAGGCAAAGTAGGATGTATTTATAGTTGACTGGGACAAGGGCATAGTGTTCTATTTTTCTCTTCCAGGCTGGGAGGAGAGAAGAATAGGAAACACTTGTCCAAACTGGAGATGAAATAGCATGTAGACAGACCTCAAAGTTTAATGCATGTCCGCATCCAAAATCATCTACTACACTTATTGCTGAAACGGGCACTCAGTAAAGAAACAACAAATCAACAATCAAATCGAAACAAAAGTAAAGAGTACTTACTTTCCAGAACTGCTTACTGAAAGAACTGAATATGAATCATGAGGAACAGGTGCATTAATGCGCTTTCTAGTCTGAGTCACATGCAATGGTTCAAGTGAATCTCCCTTTAAATTTCCTGTTTCGGATAAAGAGCTATTATTTCCAAGCGATGGATCCGTTGTGTTGGACAAATGAAAGTTTAATAGCTTCAGCTCCTTGGCAAGAATGCAGACAGCAGAAAGGTTTCGACTTTCGGCTGACATTAGGAGAGGAGTAACAGGAGGAAGAGATTCTGGATCAAATTCACTGACAATAACACCAACATTGGTCCCAGTAGCAACAAGATGAGGTTGTAAAGGATGTGCAACCATGCAATAAACCTGCAGTAGAAACTTATAATAGTCAAAACAGATATCTTTGGAAAGATATTCGGAGGTGAGGAGGAAGAACAAAGGAAAAGAAACATCATACTAAGTGAAAAGAATGACAATCATATAAAGGCCAATTTCATTCAAGGGAAAAGAATAGGTATAACATTTAATTTCTTCATAGAGTAAGTAGATGATATGTTAATGCTTCTAGTACTATAGTTTCTGAATTTTCAGAGATAATCGCAAGGAATTTTAACACATCTGCACAAGCCTAGTCTAGCTACCAAAGGTTATATCAATGGGGATCCAACACATTCCTCTATACCCTTAATTGGGATCTAGTACAAGCAAATGGAAACTAGTAAATTACCCAAAGCGCTTGACCATTTTTGTTATCTATGTAAATTTCTTTCCTCTATGGCTCATTCGATTACTAATTAGGGCTTCAGTGATATTGACACTCAACATAACATTAAGAACACATAACATCGAATTAAACCTAAAACTTACGTTTTATGAAAAAAATCCCAACCAATGGAGGTCCTAAGATCACAACTACAAAAACATCTACATACCCTGTTGTGCGGAAGCGTGTGAAAGAGTAAAATTATTGTACTAAAAAATCACACTAAGTTCAATTCCCAGGAAAGAGAGGTGAATCACGAGGATCACTTAAGTACCAAGTCTTTCCTAGCCAGAATATCCCTCTATCGTAATTTAATAGCACAATAAATCACTACAATCACACTCACAAAATATGAACAATAAATAGTAAAGAACACCAGAATTTTAACGAGGTTCGGCAAATCTTGCCTACGTCCTCGGGCACTACCAAATATATTTCACTCCAAAAATACAAGTGAAACTTTACAAATAGGGAGAGAGAACAATGCCTTAAGTAGAGAATGGCAAATGTGGGATGATGAGAATGAGCAATGGTTGGCCTATTTATAGTTGAGATTCAAGGGCCACCTTGCAAAGTCACTATTCACTTAGGGACCAAAAATTGCTATTTTCCCATGCCCAACACTAAATAAAATATTTGGTGCCCATAACTTTGACCTTTCCAAAGTATGGGTAGGTATGGGAAAGGTATGGGCAAGGTATGGGGTATGGGTATATTCTAATAATCTCCACCTTGAAGATTTGATTAGGATAATCTTATCTTCACACAATTCTTTCTGCTTTTGACAACAATACTTAATAGTGCCTTCTTCAACTGTTAAACTTGCAGGATATTAATCAAGTTCAAACAATGTTCGAACTTGGTTGCTGTTACCACCTTGGTCATCATATCTGCGGGATTATCTGCAGTCTTGATCTTCTGAAGACAAATTTTCCCCTCTTCAATAATTTCCCGCACAAAATGGAATCGTACGTCGATATGTTTTGTACGTGCATGATAGACTTGATTCTTTGCTAAATGAATAGCACTTTGACTATCACAATACACGTTAATATGCTCCTGAACCAACCCCAAGGTTTTAGCCATACCTTGTAACCAAACAGCCTCCTTTACAGCCTCTGTTACAGCCATGTACTCGGCTTCTGTGGTTGACAATGCAACTGTAGACTGTAGTGTAGACTTCCAACTTATTGGTCCTCCAGCAAGTGTAAAAACATAACCGGTGGTTGATCTTCGCTTGTCCAAATCACCGGCATAGTCAGAATCAACGTACCCAATAACACATTTACCAAGTGTACTATCCTGCTTGAACAGTAATCCAACATCCACGGTCTTCTGAATATACCGTAGAATCCATTTCACAGCTTGCCAATGTCCTTTTCCAGGATTATGCATATACCTGCTCACTATACTAACTGCCTGTGAAATGTCGGGTCTTGTACACACCATTGCATACATCAAGCTACCCACTGCATTAGAATACGGAACTTGCAACATGTATTCTTGTTCCGTATTCGTCGAAGGAGATAGTTGTGCAGAAAGCTTGAAATGAGAAGCCAACGGGGTACTTACAGGTTTGGTCTGCTCGTTCATACCAAACTGCTGTAGTACTTTCTTCAAATACTGCTTCTGAGACAAGCTAACTCTGCCATGAGCTCTATCTCTACATATTTCCATGCCGAGAATCTTTTTAGCTTCTCCTAGATCTTTCATCTCAAACTCGAGATTGAGTTGAGTCTTCAATCTTTCAATCTCAACTTTGCTCTTAGATGCTATTAGCATATCATCAACATATAAGAGCAAGTATATGAAAGTTCCTTCTTGTAGCTTCTGAAAATACACGCAATGATCAAATTTACTTCTTGTGTACCTTTGCCCTTTCATGAGCTGATCAAATCGCTTGTACCACTGCCTCGGAGATTGCTTCAATCCATAAAGCGACTTTGTCAGTTTGCAAATCCAATTTTCTTTTCCAGCAACCTTGAATCCATCTGGCTGAGTCATATAGATTTCCTCTTCCAAATCACCGTGTAAAAACGCGGTCTTCACATCAAGCTGAACTAGTTCAAGATCATATTGCGCAACCAAGGCTAGCAAAATCCGAATAGACGAATGCTTCACAACTGGAGAAAACACTTCATTGTAGTCTATTCCTTCTTTCTGAGCGTAACCCTTTGCTACCAATCTAGCCTTGTATCGAATTTCATTTTTACCAGGAAATCCTTCCTTCTTTGCATATACCCATTTGCATCCAATTGCCTTCTTTCCCTTGGGCAGTCTCACCAACTCCCAAGTCCTATTTTTATGAAGAGACTGCATTTCTTCATTCATAGCTTGCTTCCACTTTACACCATCAGAGTTACTTATTGCTTCTGTGTAAGTGGAAGGAACATCATCATCTGCAATTGGAAGTGCATAGGCCACCATATCGTCAAAGCGAGCAGGCTTACGAATCTCTCTTCTTGGCCTCCTATATGCAATTGAATCTTGTTGCTGTAGAAGTTCTTGGGTCGAAACTTCTTCATCATTTGTTCTTTCAATATTAGCTGGATCATCATTAACCTTTTCAAACTCCACCTGCTGCAAAGTACTACTGGTTTTGTCATCCTTTTGTGAATCCTCGTTCTTCATCATGGTTGATTCATCAAAAGTTACATCTCTACTGAAAACAATCTTCCTTGTATCAGGACACCAGAGACGGTATCCTTTTACACCACCAGTTATACCCATGAATAATGCTTTCTTTGCTCTTGGGTCTAACTTAGATTCTTTTACATGATAATATGCAGTGGAACCAAAAACATGTAAAGAATCATAATCAGTAGCAGGTTTACCAGTCCACATCTCCATAGGAGTTTTTCCATTTATTGCAGCTGATGGCAATCGGTTAATTAGATGGCACGCATATGTAACTGCCTCAGCCCAAAATTCCTTGCCCAATCCAACATTGGACAACATACATCGAACTTTCTCCAGTATAGTCCGATTCATGCGTTCTGCCACCCCATTCTGCTGTGGTGTATCTCGAACAGTGAAGTGTCGCACAATGCCCTCATCTTGGCATACTTGTAGAAATGGATCGTTTTTGTACTCAGTACCATTATCTGATCGAAGTCGTTTGACCTTTCGACCTGTCTGAGTCTCCACCATCTTCTTCCACTTCAGAAATGCATCCAAAACTTCATTTTTTCTTTTCATTAGATACACCCATACTTTTCTTGAATAATCATCAAGAAAAGTGACAAAATAGTGCATACCTCCCAAAGAAGCCACTTTGGTAGGTCCCCACACATCACTGTGAACATAGTCCAGAATTCCTTTCGTATTGTGAATTGCTGAACCAAATTTTACCCTCGTCTGCTTGCCCAGAACACAATGTTCACAGAATTCCAATTTGCAAGAATTTGCACCTTTCAACAAGCCTTGCTTCGCCAAAGTCTGCAAAGCTTTTTCACCAGCATGTCCCAATCGCCTATGCCATAACCTGGTAGCCTCTGAATCTGCATCTTTCGCAGAAGCTGTTGATGTTGATCCAATAACTGTACTTCCATTTAAATAGTACAAGTTATTTCTTCTAGTGCCTTTCATCACCGTCAATACCCCAGTTACTACCTTTAGTAATCCATCTCTCAAAGTGATTGTGAGCCCTTTAGATTCTAGGGCCCCTAATGAGATGAGATTTTTCTTCAAGCTGGGTACATAGCGAACATCTGTCAGAACTTGGATTGAGCCGTCATGGTTCTTCAATTTGATTGTACCTACACCCATTGTCTTACAGGCACTATCATTGCCCATAAAAACAACTCCATCTTCTAGTTCTTCAAGACTAGAAAACCAGTCCTTATTAGGACACATATGGTAAGTACATCCCGAATCCAATATCCACTCATCCGTTTGACATGCCATTGCCATGCCAACCAAGCTAAAGTCTGACTCCTCATCATGCTCCGCTACACATGCATTAGAAATAGACTTGCCCTTTTGTAACTTAGGACAATTCTTTTTCCAATGCCCTTTCTCACGACAAAAGGCACATTCATCTTTGGCGGGTCTCCCTTTGGACTTACCCCTTCTACCAGGTTTGCTGCTGTGTGAACGACCTATTACTGTTAAGACTTCTGCAATTGTATCTCTGTGATCTCTTTTATCTTTCTTCCGAGTCTCAGATCTATACAACGCACTACAAACTGCATCAAATGTGATCGTGTCCTTCCCATGAAGCAATGTGGTGGTAAGATGATCATATTCATCAGGAAGGGAATTCAACAACAATAATGCCTTGTCTTCATCTTCAAATTTCTCATCCAAATTTAGCAAGTCTGCTAAAATTTTATTGAATGAGTTCACATGGTCATTCATCGACATACCGGGTGCATACGTGAACCGAAAAAGTTTCTTTTTCATATAAAGCCTATTTTCAAGACTTTTCGTTAGAAACTTTTCTTCTAATGTATCCCACAGCTTCTTCGTTGATGTCTCCCTCATGACGGAGTACTTCTGCTCTTTGGCCAAACATAGGCAGATTGTACCACACGCCTGTCTATTGATCTTGGCCCACTCCTTGTCATCCATCTTGTCAGGTTTTTCTTCAAGGGCTATATCCAGCTCTTGCTGACATAAGACATCCAGGATCTCACACTGCCACATACCAAAATTATTGGTACCGTCAAATTTCTCTACTTCAAATTTTGCATTTGTCACAGTAGTCCTTGCTGATGACGATGCTGCTGCCATTTTTCTCCTCAATCCCAACTACTGTATACGTGAACAGTACCGTATACGTGAATAGTGCCGTATATGTGAATAGTACTGTATACGTGAATAGTGCCGTATACGTGAATAGTACCGTAAACGGTCGTATTCCCCAAGTACGAATTTGGCTCTGATACCAATTGTTGTGCGGAAGCGTGTGAAAGAGTAAAATTATTGTACTAAAAAATCACACTAAGTTCAATTCCCAGGAAAGAGAGGTGAATCACGAGGATCACTTAAGTACCAAGTCTTTCCTAGCCAGAATATCCCTCTATCGTAATTTAATAGCACAATAAATCACTACAATCACACTCACAAAATATGAACAATAAATAGTAAAGAACACCAGAATTTTAACGAGGTTCGGCAAATCTTGCCTACGTCCTCGGGCACTACCAAATATATTTCACTCCAAAAATACAAGTGAAACTTTACAAATAGGGAGAGAGAACAATGCCTTAAGTAGAGAATGGCAAATGTGGGATGATGAGAATGAGCAATGGTTGGCCTATTTATAGTTGAGATTCAAGGGCCACCTTGCAAAGTCACTATTCACTTAGGGACCAAAAATTGCTATTTTCCCATGCCCAACACTAAATAAAATATTTGGTGCCCATAACTTTGACCTTTCCAAAGTATGGGTAGGTATGGGAAAGGTATGGGCAAGGTATGGGGTATGGGTATATTCTAATATACCCTGAGTTTCTTATGCGTTGCAACTAGAAGAGGAGGAATAAGTGAATACAGATCACACAATGGTCTTGTAAGTGCTGAAAAAGTTGGGTGCTCAATAGCCCTGCAAAAAAGTATGATATCCTTGAAATAACTAAACAAATAATACTGCCTTGAATTGTCATTATTTAGAGCATTTAGCCTCCACCAGTATACTGTAACAAAAAGAGCCGCAGTAGAGTGGAAAAAAAAAGAAAAGAAAGAAGACATGAATCTATTAAGTGGGTACCATTGAGAAAACCAAAAACTTAGCGTACCATATATATGAATCTTTAACACAAGTCAAAATATCAAGGTTCGGAGCTCGAGGATGACGCCAAGATGCCACACTATGACAGGCAAGCTTTGGAACAGGTTTCATTCGACGTAACTCCTGTAGCAGAGAAGTTAACAGGAATGAAAAGAGAAAACATGGCAACTCTTTACCATGGAGATTTCGGTTAGAGGAACTGCTATTCACAACTATTAAAACTTCTCAAGAGACGGTATAAAACCTTAAATTTGTTTGTATCCCATATAACCAATGTCTTGTCTGCACCGATTGTAATAAGTTGAGGACTGCCTCCAATCACTCTATTAAGCTCAATAGCAACAACTCCACCGTCGTGTGCCTATTTGATATCATATAGAAATGAAAAGTTTCCTATGGAAGGTGCATCCAGAAAACATGCACACAAAATAGGTACCAAAAGTTTTAAGTGAATACAGAAAATATATATAGATTGAAGAATTTTTTTAAGGAAGGAAAAAGTAACCCTATAAGCAACATTTATTATTATAGAGCATTAACATTCCAGCAGTTCACAAGGAGAGAACAGAAACCTATACAATCCAAAAAAAACACCTTATTCTTAATCGGTACGCCTACGCGAGCCTGTACTTGCACGTTAGAGCTAGACAATAAAAGTGCTTCAAACCCTCTCAGGTGAGGCGCAAGCTTCGTTCCATTCATGTTCAGGATTCGTCTATCTTCCCAACGATATCAGTATAAACATAAATTTTATTAATATGATACAAGAAATTTATTTAATTTCCTTTTTTTCCTTCTCATTTGATGTACCCTAAAGGATCAAACTCTACTTCCCATTTTTGAGTATTTAACAAAAAAGATAGGATCATAAGGAAATCAGGCATATCGGCCGAAAAAAAGAATTTCATATTTTATATACACCACAAACACATACACATACATACCATACATAATTCTTTGTTTGGCAACTTTAATTGAGGTTGGCTCTTAATGTCTATTAGAATGCTATTCCTTTCAGATTTTTTAAATTAATGAATGATTAATTTCTAGTGTTGATTATTAACATTTAAGTAGGTGAGTCAATAATTAAAGATGGAGGCACCTTCATGCTTAGCTTGGCTACAAGATCTCGCACACCATGACCATGGTGTGTTTCGAGTGCATTCCAAATTATAAGTAAACCATCACTACCACCTGAAATAAGAAGTGCCTGCAATTGATTTTTTTTTAAATTACACGATAAATATATATTGCATGATAATAAAAAATTGTATTCAACCAAACTTCAGATATACAAGATCGAAGGCAAAACAATATATATTTATTGCTTGATAATGAAAAAAATACATAATATATTGCATGATAGTGAGAAATCATATTCAACCACACTATAACTCCAATATCAATGTTACAAGCTAATTTGAAATTATTTAAGAACCAAATTTTAGAGAAGATAGAAAGTAGACAAGAATGTGTTTAATTCATTTTATATGATATGTGAAACTATTATATAATATCTTTAAACATGAAATTACATGTTGGCTTGAAACACAATAGAGACTCAATTTATCTAATCCTCGAAAAAAAAAATTAAAGATCTCAAAGCAATAATCTGGCACTAATGAGAATAACACCAATGCAAATTTAAAAGTTTTGACACTTCTTTTTAACCTGTGGATAAAAATTAAACCATTGCTAAATGCTATTAAAGCATTTCTTTTACCGATCTTGCCTATTTCTCTTTCTCCATTTCATCCGTTGAAAACATGGTTAATTTCTTTCTCTACCAAGAATTCCATTATTTTCAATGTTTTAGATCCACCACCAAATGAGTCAATCTTCACCTAATGTGTCTATCTCTGTCTACCTCTTTTTCCTCTTCCCATCCATGACTGTCAAGTTGCTCTTAGATTATTGCTTACTATTTCCTGACTCAATGAATAGAATTAGCGCCAGAATTACTACTCATTTTCTAAGTTCCAATCGAATAGTAGAAATGTAACAACAACTTGTACCGCTTTTGTCTTGATCTTGATCGTGTTGTCAATAAGCAAATGGACTTCTTCTTTATATGCCTATTAATTATTGTTTTTATATAGTTTGTCTAACCTAAGAATGAAGTATTATTTTATTATTTATCACGTAGGAAATTATTACTATACCTAGTTTTTATTGATATTCTAACTCTGGATTAGCATTAAGATCTTTACCAACAACAGGTTTATTCGATTGATAATGTCATTCAACTTGTTATAAGGTCTTTGAAAGTCTTATTCATAACCTATCAGCCTTGGTAAGGTACTATTTGATAAAAGAGGTAATTCCCAGCAAATATTTCATAACCTGACCAGACTTGAAACAGCTAATCTGACCCAATTTTTGAGCCTACAACATGCTGATCCGCACCAACGAGTGAAGAAATTGGTTAACATTGAATGTCAAATTGTTGGATTTTCATTTTTAGTGTTTTTAGAAATGGATGTAGACGTTTAGTTAATGTTATGTTGTAGAAAGAAGTAAATCCTTATCCTATGCTATATCACCTAATGTAAAGATTTAAATTTCATTCTTATACCAATTTCATGTCATGTCATGTTACACTGGTACGGCACTCGAATTTATCAAATCCAAAAACTATTGAAATATGTATATATTTTAAATTTATTTAGGTAGATAAATCTTATTTAGGTGATAAATTTTATTCATATTCTAGAAATATTTTTATTTTATCTTTTAGCAGTTTATTAGAATAAGGAAACTATTTTCCCAATTAGGATTACGACTATTTTCTCTATTTAAGTTCAGTTCTTTAGTTAATAATAATAGAACAGTTTTATTAAAAGCTCTCTTGGAAATTTTCATGGCATTTGAGCTAGGTTAGATCTCTATTAACATCATGGTTAACCTTGGTGCGATCACTGCAAAAGATATTGGCACACTCGAGAAACGTGTTGGAAGCTCCATGAGAAACCGACAAATGGAAGGAAAAAGAGTGGCAATGGTCGTGGTTCACAATCAGGGGATAGCAAAGCTTTCCAAACAACTAATGGAAATTATGAGGGCCAAAGTTGTCTGAAAGGGTCTTCATTCACTAAGGAACAATTAGAGCATCTACACAAGTTTTTTTAATCACCACAATTTCGGATGAATTCTTCTATTCCTAACTCATCCAATAATCCTTCTTCCTCTTTTGCCCAATTAGGTACTGATTTTTCTGTTTTTTCAGTATCAAGCCTTATAAAACAAACACGTGGATCGTTGATTCTAGAGCTAGTGATCACATGACTAGTTGTCATTTTCTTTTTTCAACATACACACCTTGCGCAGGAAACAAAAAGATCAAAGTAGCAAATGGGTCCTTCTCAGTAATAGCCAGGAAAGGCACTATTAAAATTTCGTCTTCCTTGGCTTTACATGATGTTTTACATGTACCAAATCTAGCTTGTAATCTCATATCGTTCAGTAAATTATCCCAATCCTCAAATTGTCTGTTATATTTGACTCCTCTATGTGTAAGTTTCAGGACATGGTCTCGGGGAGGATGATTGGCAATGCTAAAGAATTTGGTGGAATTTACTTTCTTGAAGACGACCATCTAAGTCAACCAACAACTACTTTATGTTTAAATTCTGTTTCTGATTTTGATAAGGTTATGATTTGGCATTATAGGCTTGGACATCCTAATTTTTATTATTTAAGATATTTGTTACCTAATCTATTTAAAAATAAAAGTTCTTCTTCATATCATTGTGAATTTTGTGAATTGGCTAAACATCATCGGTCATTCTTTCCACCTCAAAAATATAAAGCCTCCAAACCTTTTTTGTTAATTCGTAGTGATGTTTAGGGACCTTCAAGAGTCTCAACTTTTTCAAGAAAACGTTGGTTTGTCACATTTATTGATAATCATACTCGAATTTGTTGGGTGTTTTTATTAAAAGATAAGTCTGAAGTTAAAAATGTGTTTCAGTCTTTTTATGCTATGGTGGAAACACAATTTGGTGTGAAAATAGAAGTATTTCGGACTGACAATGGTGGGGAATTTTTTAGCGACCAATTAGGTGTTTTCTTAACCTAACATGGAATAGTCCACCAAAATTCTTGTACAAATACACCACAACAAAATGAGATTGCAGAAAGAAAAAACCGACATCTTTTGGAAGTAACTAGAGCCTTGATGTTCATTAGTCAGGTACCACGTTACCTTTGGGGCAAAGCCTTGTTAACAGCTACATATCTTATTAATAGAATGCCCAGTAAAACTCTAAACTATATAACTCCTTTTTGTCTCTTTAAAGATAACTTTCCTAACTTTAAATTGATTACAGATTTATCCCTCCGAGTTTTAGGGTGTAGTGTTTTTGTTCATCTTCACAACCAAGGTAAATTAGATCCTAAAGCAAAAAAATGTGTCTATGTTGGCTATGCTTCTAATAAAAAGAGTTACAAATGTTATGATCCAATTGATAGGAAGATTATTGTTACCATGGATGTCACATTTGTTGAAACACAATCTTATTTTGATTCTAATCTTTAGGGAGGGAATTATACTAAGGAAGATTCTATAATTGATCAAGAAAAGACTAGGAATATACAACATAGGTATTCTAATAATGGGGAAGGCGAATTTATGATTAAGACAGAAATTAATAATGTTAATGCTAATGAAAATGAGTATGAAGGTGTAGAGTCTGATCATGAGAATAAATAACAAACAAATGAGTTAATTGTTTACTCAAGAAAAAATCGAAATCAAGAAAGTGGAATCCATCAGATTCATCACCAAGAATCTGACCCGCAAGATCCTGTCAAAAGTCCATGTAAAGCTCATAATTCAGCCAATGAATTTTCTGATTTAAATATCCCAATTGGCAAAAGAAAATGTGTTAGAAAAATATTGTCAAATATCTCATGTCTAACTTTGTATCCTATAAAGCCTTATCTTCGACATTCTCAATCTTTGTTTCGTGTCTCGATACTGTAAAAATACCCAAAAATGTGAAAGATGCTTTATAGGTTTCTGAGTGGAAGGAGGCTATTTTAGAAGAGATGCGCGCTCTTGAAAAAACAGGTATATGGGAAACAATGGAATTACCTGTAGGAAAAAAAACAGTGGGCTGTAAATGGGTGTTCACAACCAAATTCAAATCAAATGGATCTTTAAATAGATATAAAGCTCGGTTGGTGGCTAAAGGGTGAACTCAAACATACGGGATAGATTATCTTGAAACATTTTCTCCAGTAGCCAAATTAAATTCCGTTAGAGTTCTTTTATCAATTGTTGTTAATCTTGATTGGTCTTTACAGCAGCTAGATGTGAAGAATGCTTTCCTAAATGGGAAACTTGAAGAAGAAGTTTACATGGATCCTCCTCCAGGTTTTGAAGAAAAATTTAGAACTCGAGTATGTAAACTCAAGAAATCTTTGTATGGTCTGAAACAGTCTCCTCGAGCTTGGTTTGAACAGTTCACTCAAGTTATTAAAAAACAAGGTTACTCACAAGGGCAAGCTGATCACAAAATGTTCTATCGACATTCACAAAAAGGTAGAATAGCAGTTATTATAGTTTATGTCGATGATATCATTCTTACAATAGATGATGTGGATGAAATAAGGCGTCTCAAAGAGCATCTAGCATTGGAGTTTGAGATCAAAGACCTGGGTCTTTTGAAATACTTTCTTGGCATGGAAGTTACTCGATCAAAGAAGGGTCTTGTAGTCTCTCAGAGAAAATATGTGATTGATATTTTAAAAGAGGCTCGGATGAGTGGTTGCTGCCCAGCTGACATACCAATTGATTCATATGTAAAATTCAAAAATAAAAAAGGTCGATTAGTTGATAAGGGTTGTACTAAAGATTAGTTGGTAAGTTAATTTACTTATCACATACAAGGCCAGACATAGCTTTTGCAATGAGCTTAGTTAGTCAATTTATACACTCTCCAATGGAGGAACATGAAGAAGCAGTGTTTCGAATTCTAAGATACTTGAAGAGTTCACCTGGAAAAGGCTTATTCTTCAAGAAATCCGAAAAAAAATGAATTGAAGCTTATACAGATGCAGATTGGGCAGGCTAAAAAAGAGATAGAAAATCTACATCAAGATACTGTACATTGTTTGGGGAAACCTTGTGACTTGGCGAAGCAAAAAACAAAGTGTATTGATATATATGCACCAACTTGAGGGAGGGTCTTGAAATATGTATACATTTTTAATTTATTTAGGTAGATAAATTTTATTCATATTCTAAGAATATTTTTATTTATGTTTTAGTAGTTTATTAAAATAAGGGAAACTATTTTCCCTTATGTTTTAGTAGTTTATTAGAATAAGGGAACTATTTTCTGAATTAGGATTAGGATTGTTTTCTCTATTTAAGTTCAGTTCTTTAGTTAATAATAATAGAATAGTTTTATCAAAAAGCTCTCTTGGAAACTTTCAAAAACATCCCAAATTACATATATTTTTATTCATTCATAAATCAGCATTCTTATTATTTTCTTTTTTTTATGGCTATCTCGATTTGATATCAAGGATAAGATTTGCAATAACCTTGTGGCCACCTAAGTGTTAACATCATGATAAAGTTACAATTAACTAACACTTATTGTTCATAGTTGGGCAAATTTGTTATTCATTAACAATAAGGATTTCCAAAACAAATAATAGCTGCATTGATTTTGCTCTGAAAACTATGACCTACCTCACAAGAAGAAGTCAGGAATGTCATCATACAAGAAATTGATCCTTTATGCCCCCCCATGCATCTTGCTGCAAGCTACCAAAATAAACTGAATTTAAAACAAAATAATGATGATGCCATAATAAAACCTACTAGAACTTTAAGCTAAAAAGGGATAAACAACATATTAGCTAGATATGACGAAAAATAAAGGCCAAACCTTCCATGTCATCATTGAAAGGGTTCTAATAACACCATCAGATCCACCAAAAGCAACAAGAGGACTATCGCCCGTAGCTAACCAAGGAAGGAACTCCATACTGTTGTAAAAAAACCAGATATCAGTGAATTTACTATTATGGTGATACAAAAACGATGGTAGAAGAAAACTAAAATCACCACAGGGATAGTTCCTAAAATGAAAATAAAGCAGAAAAAAGATTATAGATGCTGCAAAAGCTACTTAAAATAGTTCATAATTTGGGAAAATAAGGGGCAGTCAGCATAGTCGAAGGCAACAAACACCTTGTAAAACTGCGGAGCACACCAATGAAATCAACATGCTATGCAAGTCGTTTAGCATCCAGATTAAAACTAATTGATAGTAGATGGAAGGCCTAACTTTTAACATAAGACCACAAAAAACCTTTTTTTTTAAAGGAACTGGGTTGTATTGATATAAAATAAACCAAATAAAATCTTTAAACAATCGGCCCAATGAATGGACCGCCAAACTATGCAAAATAAAATAAAACATGAATGACAACCCAGCATCTATGAGCTGTTATTTCCTAGAAATCTCCCTAATAATATCTTCATTTTCATTTACAGCTCTCGGAGAAGAACAAAAGACTGGTAACCCAAGAAATTTTCTCTTGTAACATAGAGACTGTTGGTATGCTTCACCCCCATCCCGGAACTACCTCTGCTTCAGTGACTCCCGCAACCACTGGTCGTGAGTAAGGTAAGTACTTCCTACCATTCTTAAAGCTTTCGATGCTAGGTCATGTGCTTTATCATTTGCTCCTCTTCTTACATAATGGAATCGAATCTCATGGAAAAACTTGCATAGTTCCTGAATGTCTTGGATGTATGCGTTTAGTACCGACTTATCGTTGTTCTTGTTCTGGACTTTTTTAATCACCGTCAAGGAATCCCCTTCGATGATAACACCCTGTAATCCCAGATCCTTTCCCAAAATAACTGCCTGTAAACATGCAACGGCCTCGGCTGCAAACCCCGTAAGTATATTCTCATGGTTTGTAGTTTTAGTGACTAAAGTTTTCCCTGTCCAATTTCTGACTATGAGTCCCGAACACGATTTTTGCATTTTGAGATCTACTGCTGCATCAAAATTGATTTTGCAGATACCTTGGTCTGGTGGCCTCCATTCTGCAGTTATCGGGCTAAAGGCAAGCTTACCTCATTTAACGTTGTTGAGATCATGTAAGTATTTTGAAACGAATCGTGCTGTCTCTGCTCCTGACATTTTTTTACCTTCATGAATCCATTTATTTCTGGCCGACCAGATAGCCCAGATGGTACACAAAAAAGAACGACAGATATCCATACTGCTATTTGAAACAATACAGGTAAACCACTTTATAAATTCCAGATCTACTAGGCTTACAGGCCAGACAAAGTTTAAGCTATTCTATGTTTCTTTTGAAACAGTTATTGACACCATTTTTTTGATGAAAACGGGGTCGACTTGGGTTTTGAAAAAAATGAAACAGGAGTCGCCACCAATCCTTTTTATAAGGTGTGATTGGATCACCTCGAAAAGCGGTCTTTTTTAATAAACGGTTTGATTTTATTAAAACAACAAGTTTGGTCCGCGAAATTCAGAAAACGGGTTCGGGAGTCGGTTACGCACGAGGAAGGATTAGCACCCTCGATACGCCCAAAATTGGTACCTAGTTGATTACTTAATGTCTTAATGTCAAAAATTGAGAACCTTGGAAAAATTAAAAATACGATCCTCGTGTTAAAATAAAATAAAAAAATTGGAAAAGAAACATATTTCACGTTATTCGAGAAAGAGAATCATATCCAGTAAGTTAGGACACAATGTCTCGAATTCCCGATACGCGAATGAAAAAATACTTATTTAAAAAAATTTAGCCATCTCGGATTTTAAAAAACGAGATCACGACCAGTAAGTTAGGACGCGATTTTTTTTAATCCCGAGATCATTTAAAATTTGAGTTTAAAAGGGTTCGTGCATTTAGATTTATCGTGAAAATTGAAACCCAGTAAGTTAGGGTACGATCCTCACGAATCTAAACACGAAATGCCATCTTAAAAAAAACAAATTTTGTCATACCGAGCAAAACAACATATATAGTCGTTATAAAAAAAGGGATGGAAACTAATTCCATTATCGATATGCGTGGTAACACCATGATAGATACGAAAATGTATATAAAAATAGTACAGGCCATAACAACTAAATAAAATAAATAAAAAACAAATCAATAATATGTGAAACAATATAAAATAAAATAAAATAAATAAAGCACTTATGTAAAATAATAAAGAGCATGTAAATAAATGAATAAATTACCATCAAATGAAACAATGATTAATGAATAACATTATAATATTTATAAATATAGGTATGTATGTATGCGAGAATTATAAAATATGAAAGTATACGTACGTGTATGTATTATAAAATATATAAAAATATGAATTTATATGCATATGTAAAATATATGGAGATTTACATATATATAAAAAAGGGGACACATAAGTATGTGTATATATTCATAAAAATATATATGTGTATAGATATACATAAAAATTACGAAAATAGAAGTAATACAAATATATATATGTAAAAATATGTACTATTTACGAAGATTAGAAATATGTACGATTATTATGAACATATATGCATGCACAAATAAAGTATAAAAATAAGTGTATATGTATATATATAGTACAAAAAGTATGCATGTAAATATATAGAAAAATATATTTATATATAAAAGAAATATACGTGTATATATAAGAGCAACTATAATAATGATAATAATAATAATACAAAAATAATAATATAATATAGAAATATAATAATGAATAGATGAGTAAAAAAATAAGATACAAAAATAAAACAGATGGACTAAATAGCAATAAAAAACAAAAGTATTGGGCAAAATCGAAATAAAAAAAAGAGTAAAGAGGATTAAATTGTGACGCGCCGAAAGAGGGGGATCAAAATAGTAAATAACCCAAAGCCCCCAAAACACAGCGCAGCAGTGGACCAACTCGAAACAAAGATAAAAAACGCGGGGCCAAATTAAAAAAAATAAAAGACTTTATTATAAAACCATTAAAAAGAGGAAGGGCTAAAGGTGCAATTAGCCCTTCCGTCGAAAACACGCGGATCCTCCAGGAGCGGGTCGGGTTGGCCCGATCCAAAGCAAAACGACGCCGTTTTGGGCGTTATGGAGCTGGGCCAAAACGGCGTCGTTTCACACGCCTATATATTCAAAATTTTCCCAAAAAATTTCATTTCCTCTTTCTTTTTTTCAAAAAAAAACCCAAAACCTCTCAACCCTCCCCTTTTCTCTCTGAGCGCCGGCCAAGGGTCCGGCCGAGGGCCACCGCACCGGCCGCCGCCTCCGGCGCCGTCGCCACCGTGTACGGCGGCGGGGAGACCAAAAGTCTCCCTTTTTCTCTCCGATGATTCTCCTCGGCCTCCTGAGCACTCCGGCGACGTAAAGAAAAGGGTAATAAGCTTCTTTCTTAATCTTTTCTTTATATTTTTGTGTAAAAAAAATGAAAGAAATAGAATCGTAAAAAATGGCAACAGTAGATAGGAAAAAAAGGAAAACCGGTCAAAGATTAGTGTTCAACCTTTTTATTTCTTTTCTCTCCGGAAAAACAAGGGCCGAACCCCTTTTACAGTCAATAAACATGGCTTTTATAGCCAACATTACATGCCTTTTCTTTTCATTTTGGTTGCTGTTCTTTGCGTGTTTTGCAGGTGTTTTGATGGGAGTGGTTAGTGGTGGTTGCGGCGGTGGCAGGGAGTTGGTGGCGGTGGCAGAGGGTAGGTGATGGGTGCGGCGGCTAGGGTTAGGGGTTAGGTCTGTTTTGGGTCTTGGGTTTGGGCTGGTTCAGATTGGGTTTGGGTCTGTTTTGGGTCTTGGGTTTGGGCTAGTTCAGATTGGGCTTGTACAGCTGCCCCTCTTTGCTCGTTGTCGTGTAACGATAACAGAGCAAAGACTAAGAAAGCCCAATTTTGCCCGGTCTCGTCGAGTCTCGACTTCTCTTGACGCTTCTTTTCAAGTAACTTTATTCTAGTCCACTGTGTCTTGTTGCGTCGACCCACTCCACTGTAACTTCCAAAAGACAAAACTTGTAGCTTCAATCCCTCTATTGTAGCTTCAGGGGGTAAGGTCCATCATTTTGACCCGCTCCACTGCAACTTCGGGGAGATCGGACTCATATCCTCAACTTGCCCCACTACAACTTCAGGGGGATAAGATTCGTGACTTCAACCTGCTTTACTGCAACTTCAGAGAGACAAGATTTGTGACTTCGCTTCCATCTATTTTACTATAACTTTAGGGGAATAAGATTAGACATGATAAGAATCACTATCTTCTGTCCGCTCCGCTACAACTTTAGGGAGACACGCCTTATTGTTTTCAGTCTGTTCCACTGCATCTTCAGGGAAATAAGACTTGATGCGATCTACTCTGCTGTAACCTCAGAGAGATAAGATCCTTTAATCCGCTCCACCGTAACTTTAGGGAGATAGGATAGTGTCTTCGATCTGCTCCGCTGATAAGATCTCTTATTTTAATCCGCTCCACTGTAACTTCAGGGAGATAGGATAGTGTCTTCGATCTGCTCCGCTGTAATCTCAGGGAGATAAGATCTCTGGCTTCAATCTGCTCCACTGTAACCTCAGGGAGATAAGATCTGAAATTCTTTGGTCTGTTCCACTGTAATCTCAGGGAGATAAGACCTGATGTGATCTTCTCTACTGTAACTTCAGAGAGATAAGATCCTTTAATCCGCTCCATTGTAATCTCAAGGAGATAGGATTACTATCCTTGATCTGCTCCGCTGTAATCTCAGGGAGATAAGATCTGAAATTCTTTGGTCTGTTCCACTGTAATCTCAGGGAGATAAGACCTGTATAATAAACCTAATTATGCCTAATGATTAGGATGACATGATCAAAATGAAACAAATGCTCCTAACTAGACATATGTGAATGGTGTTTGCATGAATGCAGAATTTTATTTTTCTGAGAATGATCTCGCTTAGGTTATCACTACTCGAAGTTTATCAAGGTTTTGTGACTGATGTGCTACAACGCCTTCTCGCTTGACTGATTTTTCTGAAGAAACATTTAGCCAGACTGTCCCTATTGTAAACCTCAAAGTTATATCCACTGGGACGCCAAAATTTGTACCATCATTCTCTCACAGCAATCTAAGGGTGGAAATGTGTGGCTTTTCCTCTGTCCTCCTTTATCACAATTCGGGGATATAGGATCTGAACCGTTCTGGTTTCCTACACCATTCTCAAGGTGTCGTACCAAAGTCTTATGAGCAAGTGAAGGCTCTCTTCTCCGAGGTAACCTTTTCCTATTGCCTGATGATCATTGCTTGCTTGTTCATTTAAGCTTTGTAATTAACACAACAGCTTGTCATCTTGTTCAACGAAATCTGAAAGGAGAGTCTTTAACTTAGACTCTTCTTTCCTAGCTATTTCACCCTTTAAACTTGGTATTTTCTAAACAATAGTCATGTTTTAGGTCCCTATATTATTTAGAAATTTTCAGAGTAATATGCAAAACTTCTTTCCTGAAAGTTCTATTAGTTCGTTAATCATTATTCCTATGCAACATGTTTGCAAAAAGACCATAACAATGGATAAGAATAAAGCTAGTTCTGATCATAACTCGAATAAAACATCAAAGATGGCGAAAGAAAGGTAACAAAGAAGTGGATTGAGAATGTGCGTTTTCACAAAAGGAAAGGAAGAAAGAAAGAAAATAAAAGAAATGTATTTTCAAGAATACACATAAGAACTAGGTGCCCCAGTTATCGCCGCTTGAGTTTCTCTGTACAAACTTTCTGAAGACCCTTCTAAGTTTGACATGTGTTCAGGAGATCTGCAATACTCTGTCAATGTTCCAAGACGTTGCATATCCTTTCTTATTGGTAAAGCAAGATCATCATATGCCCCTGATCAAAATTTGATCCGCTCAAGTCCTGATGTTCCAATCCTGCCCAGTACTTGAGTCGCCCTTTTCGGGTTTTCGACTCAAGCCCTCTTTGGTCTCAAAGTGCCCTTTACGGGTTTTCACCTTAGCCTCTCCAAAGTTTTTTTTTTTTTTAGGAAGCAAAGCGCCCTTTATGGGTTTTCACTTTGGTTCCCCTTTCTTTCATGTGAAGTATTTCTTGACGGAGTCTGCGTTTACCGGATTTGGTAAACTTTTGCCATCCATCTCACATAGGATCAAAGCTCCACCAGAAAAGGCTTTCTTTACAACATAAGGGCCTTCCCAATTCGGCATCCATTTTCCTCTAAAATCTTTTTGCATAGGAAGAATCTTTTTTAGTACCAAGTCCCCTTCACGAAATTCTCGGGGGCGAACCTTTTTATTATAGGCTCGCATCATTCGTTTCTGGTACATTTGCCCATGGTGAATAGCTCTTAGCCTCTTTTCTTCTATTAGGTTCAACTGATCGTACCGAGATTGGATCCAATCGGCTTCATCCAACTGTAGCTCAGATAACACCCGTAGAGAAGGGATTTCAACTTCAATGGGTAATACTGCCTCCATTCCATAAACCAGAGAAAAAGGCGTTGCCCCAGTAGAAGTTCTAACAGATGTTCGATAGGCAAGGAGAGCAAATGATAACTTCTCATGCCAATCCTTGTAGGTTTCAGTCATTTTCCCCACAATCCTTTTAATGTTTTTATTGGCCGCCTCCACTGCACCATTCATTTTGGGACGATACGGTGATGAGTTATGATGCTTAATTTTAAATTTGCTACAAACTTCAGCTATTGTGCTATTATTCAAGTTCATCGCATTGTCGGATATGATCCTCTCAGGCATCCCATATCGACAAATGATCTCCTTCTTCAAGAATTTGCTGACTACTGCTTTTGTGACATTTGCATATGAAGCAGCCTCCACCCACTTGGTAAAGTAATCAATTACTACGAAGATGAAGCGATGCCCATTAGAAGCCTTTGGTGATATTGGCCCAATAACATCCATACCCCACATGGAAAACGGCCAAGGAGAGGTCATGACGTGAAGAGGTGAAGGAGGCGCGTGTATTTTGTCTCCGTAAATTTGGCATTTGTGGCACTTCCTGGCATGATCAATGCAATCTCCTTCCATGGTGGGCCAATAGTACCCAAATCTCATGATCTGTCTGGCCATCGTGAAACCACTGGCGTGCGTCCCACAAATACCCTCATGGACTTCTTCCAAAACTTTCTTGGCTTCTACCGCATCTACACATCTTAACAGTACTTGATCCTTCCTTCTTTTATATAACACTTCTCCATCTAAGACATATTCAATGGCTATCTTTCTCAGAGTTCTTTTGTCATTCTCTGTCGCTTGATCAGGGTATTCCCGATTCTTCACATATTGTAAGATACTCCGATACCAAGGACAATCATCTTTTCCCTCCTCCTCAATATTGCAACAATTAGCCGGGGTCTCAGAGATACTCATCTGAACAGGCCTCATTGCCTCAAGTCTATTCACCTGAATCATCGAAGCTAGAGTAGCCAATGCATCAGCCATTTGGTTTTCCTCCCGTGGGAGGTAATAGAAGGTGATATCGTCAAACTCCTTAGCCAATTCAAGAACTAGTTTTCTATAACCGATTAGCTTAGGATCTCTAGTCTCCCACTCCCCTTTGAGTTGGTATATCACCAACGCTGAATCCCCGTATACTCTCAGTACTTTGATGTTCCGTTCAATGGCTGCACGAATGCCCATAATACATGCTTCATATTCTGCCATGTTATTTGTACAATCGAAGTCCAACTTGCTAGCAACAGGATAATGATCTCCACTTGGGGATACCAAAACTGCCCCAATTCCATTACCCGTAGCATTTGAGGCTCCATCAAAATTTAACTTCCATACGTGATCCATTTGAGGATTTTCTTCAGTATTCGCCACATACATCAAGTCCTCGTTTGGAAAATCAAAATTCAAAGACTCATAGTCCTCCAAGGCTCTACTAGCTAGGAAATCGGCTATTGCACTTCCCTTTATGGCCTTCTGACTGACATATACTATATCAAATTCTGAGAGCAAGATCTGCCATCTAGCCATTCTCCCGTTCAAAGCAGTCGATTCCATCATATATTTTAAAGGATCTAACTTTGAAATCAACCAAGTCGTGTGATACAACATATACTGCCTCAGTCTTCGGGTTGCCCAGATTAGAGCACAACACAACTTCTCAATTGATGAGTACCTCATTTCGCAATCGGTAAATTTCTTACTGAGATAGTATATTGCCCTTTCTTTCTTTCCCGTCTCATCATGTTGGCCCAATACGCACCCCATGGAATTCTCCAACACTGTCAGATACAATATCAATGGCCTATCTGGACTTGGAGGTGATAAGACTGGAGTATTAGCCAAGTACTGCTTTATCCTATCGAAAGCCCTCTGACACTCTTCATCCCATTCACCCGGATTATGTTTCTTTAAGAGCCGGAATACTGGATCACATTTCTCTGTCAGTTGTGAGATGAACCGAGCAATGTAATTCAGCCTCCCTAGGAAACCTCGAACCTCCTTCTGAGTGCGCGGGGGAGGTAAATCTCGTATTGCCTTTACTTTGTCTGGGTCAACCTCGATCCCCTTTTTGCTAACTATGAAGCCTAACAACTTCCCTGATCTGGCTCCAAACGTGCATTTGGCCGGGTTAAGCTTAAGCTGAAATTTCTTTAATCTCAAAAATAACCTTTTGAAGACCTGAACATGCTCTTCTTCCGTTCTAGACTTCGCGATCATATCGTCAACATAGACTTCGATCTCCTTGTGCATCATGTCGTGAAACAAAGTCACCATAGCTCTTTGATACGTTGCTCCCGCATTCTTCAATCCGAAGGGCATTACATTGTAACAGAATGTTCCCCATAAGGTAATGAATGTGGTTTTTCTCATGTCTCCAGGATGCATCTTTATTTGATTGTATCCAGAGAAACCGTCCATGAAAGAAAACAATGAATAGCCCGCCGTGTTATCTACCAAAGTATCAATGTGAGGCAGTGGAAAGTTGTCCTTTGGACTAGCCTTGTTCAAATCCCTATAATCCACACACATTCGTACCTTTCCATCTTTTTTGGGAACAGGGACGATGTTGGCTACCCAATCCGAATACTTGACCTCTTGTAAGAATCCAGCGTCGAATTGTCTTTTGACTTCTTCTCTTATTTTCAACACAATGTCAGGTCTCATTCTCCTGAGCTTCTGTTGAACGGGTTTACAATCCTCTTTTATGGGCAGACGATGCACCACAATGTTAGTACTTAGCCCAGGCATATCTTGGTACGACCACGCGAAAACATCCTTGAACTCTCGGAGCAAATTAATGAGGTCTTGTCTTGTCTTTGCGGTGATTTCAGTTCCAATTTTCACCTCCTTTCCCTCCTCTAGGCTCACTATTTCTAACAATTCCCTATGAGGTAGGATATGCTTATCCTCTTGTTCCATCATTCTTAACAAGTCCGGAGATGCATCATAATCTTCGTCATTTTCAAAGTCGTGGGGTCCTTCTGAACACACCTCTTGCTCAAAAATAGGCTCCGTGTTTGAGGCAGCGTCACTCATGTCATTGATATCTGAAGACCTATGAAGGCATATCAAAGAATATACCAAGAATATAAATTTATGAATATATTTGTGCAAAAGAATTACAAATGAAAGAATTATTTGTAAGACAATCAACCAAATGAAAAATATAAAAAGAAAAAAAAACTGATCAAGATGAACGTTGACATGTATTTCCATTAAAATAATGATATTTAGGCTCCATGCCTAATTCACAAAAAATTTCATATTGTTTCTAGGCCAACAAACAACAGGAATGTTTTGAGCATTACTCCGAATAAGCCCTAAAGACTACAGGGATTTCTTCAGCAGTCCAATTGTTTAGCTCGCTTCCAGGCTCATAAGGGCAGATCTCCAACAAAGCCCTCCTTTCCGTTGCTTCTATGGCGTTGGTATAAACATTTTCCAACATTCCTCCCATGCCGCTACCGGACACTCCACATTCAGAATGGATAAATCCTCCCGACACAAAAGATGCAGATATGTGGGGAAAGGTTAAAGGCTCACACTTAGCTTCATGTCCATTCAAACGCGCCCTTCTTCTCTCTTGTCTCTTCTCTATTTCTTTCTTCTTCTGCTTCATGTCTGGCTTGTACCCTAAACCAAATCTATCAAACTTTTCCTTCGGCATTGGTGCCTCAATCCTTCCCTGAAGATATTTTCCCAATCCTTTCCCGGGTAAGGCTCCTCTTCCTACCATCAATCGCAATCCCATCTCAGTGGTCCTGGATATTTTCGGTACTGGAATTCTATTTCCCTCCGCAATAAACATCGCGTTCACAAATTCTAACGACCGAAAAGAACATTCTAGTGCCTCATCGTTGATGTCCACATAAGGTGCATCGCTAGTCATCATTGCGATAATATCTTCCTCTGCATCTATTGTTACCAACCGATCCTCCGATACCAACTTCACCTTCTGATGTAATGATGAAGGTACTGCCCTGCTGAGTGTATCCACGGTCTCCCCAATAGACAGTTGTAGGAGGGTTTAATATCCATTACCAAGAAATCCACCTCATAATTGACTGGGCCAATCCTTAATGGTATCTCAATTCTCCCCATAACCTCTTTTTTGTTCCATCAAATGCTCTTACTATGCTCTGGCATGCTTTCATGTGCGAACTGTCTATTGGTAATCGACTAAGAGTGGACAAAGGCAATACATTTAGTGCCGATCCATTATCAACCAAGGCCCCCGGGAGTGTGTACCCTTTGCATCGGACAGTAACATGTAGGGCTTTAGTAGAACCTCTTCCTCCGGATGGTATTTCATCATCACTGAAGAAGATAAAATTGTCAGCACCAATATTGTTGATCAGCCGATCCAGCTTGTTTACCGAAATATCGTCAGCCACATATGTTTCGTTTAGCACCTTTAATAGTGCATTCCGATGTACTTCCGAGTTTAAGAGTAAAGCTAATACAGAAATGCGGGCTGGCTATTTGTGTAGTTGCTCCACAACACTGTATTCACTGTGTTTCAAAACTTCAAAAACTCCTTTGTCTCCTCTTCTTTTATTGGTTCATTTACCAATGGTTCAACTTCTACTGCCTTCCCTTTCCTCTGTTCTTTCTTCCAATTCTCTTCCCTGGACGACTCTGCTTGAGCGTCATATCTTTTTCCATTGCGCGTGTAAGAACCTGTTTCCTGATTTCTTTCTGCTTCTTTTCCCAAACGGTCACAATACACCCGTAATTCCACGACACCATTTTGTTATCCCTATAAGAGAAATTTGATGGTTTCTGGATTACAATTTTCGGTGTTACCTGAGCCCTAACCTCATTACCCTTAGGGCGTGAGATAATGACCACATGATGATTTGGAGCCTTTGTTCCCAACTCTGTCGCGCATATGCTCCTCATTTCTTTCGCATCTTCGTAAAACCTCATCTCCTTGTTATCCATCATGCTTTGAACCAAAGCCTTAAATCCTTCACATTCTTGGATTTCGTGCCCTGTTTTATGGTGAAATTCACAATAATTTCCCATCTCATGCCCTTCCTCAGAATCTGAAATAACCAAACCTCTTTTCGTCATTTCTTTCCAGACCCGTTTCAATGGAGTTTTTACTTCAGCAATGTCAGTCTTGACTTCTTCTCCCGTACCTTCGCTAACCATATTCACCCCTTATCTGCGTGATTAGGTAACGGATTCTTTGCGTTAGGTGAGTCGTCAAGTTTGACAACACCTAAATTGATAAGTCCTTCTACTACTTCTTGAAGGCAGTACAATTTCTATCGAGTGCCCAGAAATTCCCGCATGATAATCACATTGCGCGTTCATACCATTTTGGATACGGGGTTGTAGAGGACTCAAGTAACGAGGAGCAACAACATGTGCATCGAATAAAGTCTGATACAACTCCTTGTATGACATCGGGATTGGCGTGAATTGGGGCTTTTCAGTAGTTTGCCTAGCTCCTGACTCTTGTCTTGATGATCCCTGTTGATTAGCAACCACTTTCTTTGGTTGATTCACGGTAATTGACCTACCATAAGCATTCACATTATTCACTTCATTTTCTCTTTTCCTCGGGGTGCCCTCCTATTATTTTCCTCCATCTATTTTTCCACTTTTAATGGCATGCTCAATTATTTCACCATTCATGATTATATCCGAGAAATTTTTTGAAGCGCTTCCCAACATGTGAGTGATGAACGGGCTTTCAAGTATTATAAAAAGCGTCGTCATCTCTGTTTCCAAAAGCGGGTG